>NW_027597745.1:0-67602 GCF_964194155.1 Cetorhinus maximus | reverse complement strand
GACCCTGAAACTAATACACGGTCTGGAATTAATACTGACCCTGAAACTAATACACGGTCTGGAATTAATACTGACCCTGAATCTAATACACGGTCTGGAATTAATACTGACCCTGAAACTAATACACGGTCTGGAATTAATACTGACCCTGAAACTAATACACGGTCTGGAATTAATACTGACCCTGAAACTAATACACGGTCTGGAATTAATACTGACCCTGAAACTAATACACGGTCTGGAATTAATACTGACCCTGAAACTAATACACGGTCTGGAATTAATACTGACCCTGAAACTAATACACGGTCTGGAATTAATACTGACCCTGAAACTAATACATGGTCTGGAATTAATACTGACCCTGAAACTAATACATGGTCTGGGATTAATACAGACCCTGAAACTAATACACGGTCTGGAATTAATACTGACCCTGAAACTAATACATGGTCTGGGATTAATACAGACCCTGAAACTAATACATGGTCTGGAATTAATACTGACCCTGAATCTAATCCAGGCCCAGAAACCAATGCAGACCCAACACTAATACTGGACCCGGAATTAATAGAGACTATGAAAAAAATGCAGACCTGGATTAAATAATCTAGTTCCAGAATCGAAATCGGGCATTGAAACTAATGGAGCCCCTGAGACTAGGATTCACCATGAAACTCATTTTGGCCCTGATCATTAGACGGTGCCTGAAACTATTACTGAGCCAAAAAATGAATCTGCTCCCTGAAATTACTATGACACAAGGGCAAATACAGACCTTGAAATTTATTCAATCACTGAAACTAACAGAATCCCTCAAATCCAATATTAAACACTGAAACCCACACGGGCCGTGAAATAAATATTCATAGAGGCCATTAAAGTAATACAGACACGATGGGCATGATGCCTCTCCCGCCGATGTATGATTTGTTGGGTGTGAGCTAACAGAGGCCAGCGGAGGCCTGAGGCCTAACAGAAGCCGGGGGCCCTTATGTCTTGGTTAAGGTTGTGCTCAACAGTTTCTTTGTGCCAGAGGCTGATCCTCCTTGGGCGGTAATAAATCAAAAGCAGAAACAAATCCACCCAGCGACAACTGAATCCCCCCCAAACTGATCAAAACCATCAAACAAAGACAGGCCCCCAATCTAATAGAGACCCTGAAAATAATGCAGAATTGATACCGTTAAAGGATAATGATCCAGGCCGTGAATCGAATGCAGACCCTGTGAGTGTTACAGGCCCTGAAACTATCACTGAGTAAGAGTGAGCAGAGATAAGAGAGGCAGGAAGAGGTGGAGGGATTGAACTCGATGGGATTAGATTGGGCTCTCTGCAGCACCGTGTCTCAACCTGGATCCCCCTGAGTAAAACCCCCATTCCCCAAACCCCCCCACCCCAACCGACACTGAACCCAATCGTCGGTGTGAAAATTCCACACGTCCTTTCTCCGGGTATAAGAATGAGCGACAAAGGCACGGACACATTTTTATTATTTTTCTCTCCGGTTACAGCTCTTGTCCGAGGATTCCTCGCGGCAAATCGATTCTCTCTCTGCATCGTCCGAGCTGCAGCTGCCAAATCCATTCTCCTTGGGGGGGAGAGGGAAAGAGAGAGAGAGAAATGGAAATTGATTAAAATAAAGCACAGAATTTTAAAACACAAGACACAGCAAGATCCCAGGGCTCTTCTCACTCACTCACAACCACAATCTCAATCAAAAGAGGGAGGTGGGCGTGTGGGGCCTTTACTCTGAGGCTGGGGCTGTGACTAAACACTGGAGACCACCCCAGTGCCTCCCCTGTCCCCCCAACTCCCAGAGGCTGCGTCTCTCCCTCTGTCTTTAACCTGCGAGCTCCAGCTGTTTTACTGCCTCATTGTAAAAACCACACAAACACTGATCATTCCCCTCTCGCCGTCCCTCTCCCATTCACTGTCCTCACCCCCTCTACCTGCTCACTCCAGGGCTGCTGCTGTTTGCACACTAAATATTCACATTGCACTTTCCGATTCTAACACTGTCACCTCTCTCCCTCTCTCTCTCTCCCCCTCCCTCTATACCTATCTAGCCTCCTCTCTATCTCTGCTCATCTTTACCTCTCTAATCTGTCGCTATCTCTCTTCCTTTTCTTTACCTCAGGATCAATCTTGACTGAAATGCGCTCAGAAAAGCTTCTTTCTGACCATTTGAAATAATGATGCACTGTGGCCATGTTTTATATTTATCCAGGGTTCACTGAGAGAAATGACAGGGGGGGCGGCGGGAAATGGGAGCAATCCTCAATCAGCCCGTCACTGAACTGAATTCAGGGGGAGGGCAGCCACAGGGTTGCAGTGCAGGACAGGCTGCAGGTTGGACACGCACAGCAAGATCCCACAAGCAAGGTGATATTAGCCAGGTATCCTTCCGCCACCCCCTATCCCCAGAAAATCTTCCTCTTTAAAACTGGGCCCGGGGTTGGGAACTAATTGATTTACAAAATATATGAAAACTTCAGAGAAATCAGTGATGGGGATTCAAGCCCCCACCCTCCCTCCCCCAGTCCAATTCATCATCTGGCCTTCCACAGAGGAAATAGAACAATAAATAAACAACATAAAAATAACAGGCCTTTACGCAGCCTCACATTTAGAAATTCAATTCCAGGACCTCCGAAAGTCAACACATCAATGTTTACAATTGCAGCGCACAGCAGGATCCCACAAACAGCCCCACGAGGGACATGGACTGGACAAACCCCAGATCCTGTCTGTCTCTCTCCCTCATGACCGTCCCCTCCCACCATCTGTTAACCTCCCCACTCAATAGTTCCCTCAATCTTTCCTCTTTCCCACCTCTCTCTCTCCCTCCCTCCCTCTCTCCCTCTGTCTCTCTCTCTCTGTTTCTCCCATGCCAGAATATAGAGGCAGAGAGAGAGAGAAAACCACAGTCAGGGCCTCAATAAACTCAATTCAAAATGATTAAAATAAAGCAAACATTACTGAAACAAAAAAGACACAGCAAGATCCCAGGGCTCTTCTCACTCACTTACATCCACAATCTCGGAGGGGCGGTGGAGTGGGGGTAGAGGCATCATTTAGTAAACACACCCCCTGTTAGTAAACACAGACAATGGGAACAGATTTGAAATGAGATGACGGTGTAAATGCCTCGTGACCAGCCCTCTCCCTCTGTGTTTAACCTGCGAGCTCCAGCTGTTTTACTGCCTGATTGTAACCTCCCCATGATCTCACCCTCTTTCCCTTTAACCCTCCCGTGATCTCATTCCCTGTCCCTTTAACCTCCCCGTGATCTCACCCTCTGTCCCTATAACATCCCCGTGATCTCACTCTCTGTCCCTTTAACCTCCCCGTGATATCACTCTCTGTCCCTATAACATCCCCGTGATCTCACTCTCTGTCCCTTTAACCTCCACGTGATCTCACTCTCTGTCCCTTTAACCTCACCGTGATCTCACTCTCTGCCCCTTTAACCTCCCCGTGATCTCACTCTCTGTCCCTTTAACCTCGCTTTGATCAAACTCTCTGTCCCTTTTACCTCCCCGTCATCTCACTGTCTGTCCCTTTAACCTCCCCGTGATCTCACTGTCTGTCCCTTTAACGTCCCCGTGATCTCACACTCTGTCCCTTTAACCTCGCCGTGATCTCACTCTCTGTCCCTTTAACCTTCCCGTGATCTCACTCTCTATCCCTTTAACTCCCCGTGATCTCACTCTCTGTCCCTTTAACCTTCCCGTGATCTCACTCTCTGTCCATTTAACATCCCCGTGATCTCACTCTCTGTTCCTTTAACCTCACCGTGATCTCACTCTGTGTACGTTTAACCTCCCCGTCATCTAACACTCTGGCCCTTTAACCGCCCAGTGATCTCACTCTCTGTCTCTTTAACCTCCCCATGTTCTCAATCTCTGGCCTTTTAACCTCCCCTTAACTCACTCTCTGTCCCTTTAACCTCCCCGTGATCGCAATCTCTGTCCCTTTAACAGTCCCTGTTCTCACTTTCTGTCCTTTTGACTGTCCCCGATCTCAATCTCTGTCCCTATAACATCCCCGTGATCTCAGGGGGAGGGCAGCCACAGGGTTGCAGTGCAGGACAGGCTGCAATTTGGACACGCACAGCAAGATCCCACAAGCAAGGTGATATTAGCCAGGTATCCTTCCGCCACCCCCTATTCCCAGAAAATCTTCCTCTTTAAAACTGGGCCCGGGGTTGGGAACTAATTGATTTACAAAATATATGAAAACCTCAGAGAAATCAGTGATGGGGATTCAAGCCCCCACCCTCCCTCCCCCAGTCCAATTCATCATCTGGCCTTCCACACAGGAAATAGAACAATAAATAAACAACATAAAAATAACAGGCCTTTACGCAGCCTCACATTTAGAAATTCAATTCCAGGACCTCCGAAAGTCAACACATCAATGTTTACAATTGCAGCGCACAGCAGGATCCCACAAACAGCCCCACGAGGGACATGGACTGGACAAACCCCAGATCCTGTCTGTCTCTCTCCCTCATGACCGTCCCCTCCCACCATCTGTTAACCTCCCCACTCAATAGTTCCCTCAATCTTTCCTCTTTCCCACCTCTCTCTCTCCCTCCCTCCCTCTCTCCCTCTCTCTCTCTCTCTGTTTCTCCCATGCCAGAATATAGAGGCAGAGAGAGAGAAAACCACAGTCAGGGCCTCAATAAACTCAATTCAAAATGATTAAAATAAAGCAAACATTACTGAAACAAAAAAGACACAGCAAGATCCCAGGGCTCTTCTCACTCACTTACATCCACAATCTCAGAGGGGCGGTGGAGTGGGGGTAGAGGCATCATTTAGTAAACACACCCCCTGTTAGTAAACACAGACAATGGGAACAGATTTGAAATGAGATGACGGTGTAAATGCCTCGTGACCAGCCCTCTCCCTCTGTCTTTAACCTGTAGCTCCAGCTGTTTTACTGCCTGATTGTAACCTCCCCATGATCTCACCCTCTTTCCCTTTAACCCTCCCGTGATCTCATTCCCTGTCCCTTTAACCTCCCCGTGATCTCACCCTCTGTCCCTATAACATCCCCGTGATCTCACTCTCTGTCCCTTTAACCTCCCCGTGATATCACTCTCTGTCCCTATAACATCCCCGTGATCTCACTCTCTGTCCCTTTAACCTCCACGTGATCTCACTCTCTGTCCCTTTAACCTCACCGTGATCTCACTCTCTGCCCCTTTAACCTCCCCGTGATCTCACTCTCTGTCCCTTTAACCTCGCTTTGATCAAACTCTCTGTCCCTTTTACCTCCCCGTCATCTCACTGTCTGTCCCTTTAACCTCCCCGTGATCTCACTGTCTGTCCCTTTAACGTCCCCGTGATCTCACACTCTGTCCCTTTAACCTCGCCGTGATCTCACTCTCTGTCCCTTTAACCTTCCCGTGATCTCACTCTCTATCCCTTTAACTCCCCGTGATCTCACTCTCTGTCCCTTTAACCTTCCCGTGATCTCACTCTCTGTCCATTTAACATCCCCGTGATCTCACTCTCTGTTCCTTTAACCTCACCGTGATCTCACTCTGTGTACGTTTAACCTCCCCGTCATCTAACACTCTGGCCCTTTAACCGCCCAGTGATCTCACTCTCTGTCTCTTTAACCTCCCCATGTTCTCAATCTCTGGCCTTTTAACCTCCCCTTAACTCACTCTCTGTCCCTTTAACCTCCCCGTGATCGCAATCTCTGTCCCTTTAACAGTCCCTGTTCTCACTTTCTGTCCTTTTGACTGTCCCCGATCTCAATCTCTGTCCCTATAACATCCCCGTGATCTCAGGGGGAGGGCAGCCACAGGGTTGCAGTGCAGGACAGGCTGCAATTTGGACACGCACAGCAAGATCCCACAAGCCAGGTGATGTTAGCCAGGTATCCTTCCTTCCCTCACCCCCAGAAAAGTCTAATCTACCTCTTTTAAACTGGGGTCGGCTGGGTGGAACTGATTGTATTGCAACTTTTTGAAGGCTTGAGAGAAATCACTGGAATTAAACACCCCACTCCCCACCCCTGTCCAATTCCTCATCTGGCCATCAAGACAGGGAATTATAACAATAAACAAACAATATCAAACTAACAAGCACAGCCTCACATTTAGACATTCAATTCAAGAAGCTCAAACATTCGAAAATCAATGTTTAAAATAGCAGTGCACAGCAGGATCCCACAAACAGCCCCACGAGGGATATAACCATAAGACATAGGAGCAGAAATTAGGCCATTTGGCCCATCGAGTCTGCTCCGCCATTCAATCATGGCTGATAAGTTTCTCAACCCCATTCTCCCGCCTTCTCCCCATAATCTTTGATCCCCTTATCAATCAAGAACCTATCTATCTCGGTCTTAAATACATTCAATGACCTGGCCGCAACAGCCTTCTGTGGCAACGAATTCCATAGATTCACCACTCTCTAGCTAAAGAATTTTCTCCTCATCTCTGTTCTAAAAGGTTTTCCCTTTACTCTGAGGCTGTGTCCTCGGGTCCTGGTCTCTCCTGCTAATGGAAACATCTTCCCCACGTCCACTCTATCCAGGCCTTTCAGTATTCTGTGAGTTTCAATCAGATCCCCCCTCATCCTTCTAAACACCATCGAGTATAGACCCAGAGTCCTCAAACATTCCTCATATGTTAAGCCTTTCATTCCTGGTATCGTTCTCGTGAACCTCCTCTGGACCCTCTCCAGGGCCAGCACATCCTTCCTGAGATACGGGGCCCAAAATTGCTCCCAATATTCTAAATGTGGTCTGACCAGAACCTTATAAAGCCTCTGCAGCAAATTCCCTGCTTTTATATTCTAGTACTCTCGAAATAAATGCCAACATTGCATTTGCCTTCCTAACTACCGACTCAACCTGCAAGTTAACCTTAAGAGAATCCTGGACTCGGACTCCCAAGTCCCTTTGCGCTCCAGATTTCTGAATTCTCTCCCCATTTAGAACATAGTCTATGCCTCTATTCTTGCTACCAAAGTGCATGACCTCACACTTCCCCACGTCCAACCAGGCTGCAGGTTGGATACGCACAGCAAGATCCCACAAGCAAGGTGATGTTAGCCAGGTATCCTTCCCCCACCCCCTATTCCCAGAAAATCTTCCTCTTTAAAACTGGGCCCGGGGTTGGGAACTAATTGCTTTACAAAATATATGAAAACTTCAGAGAAATCAGTGTTGGGAATTCATCACAGGAAATAGAGCAATAAATAAGCAACATAAAAATAACAGGCCTTTACGCAGCCTCACATTTAGAAATTCAATTCCAGGACCTCCGAAAGTAAACACATCAATGTTTACAATTGCAGCGCACAGCAGGATCCCACAAACAGCCCCCCGAGGGACATGGACCGGACAAACCCCAGATGCTGTCTGTCTCTCCCTCATAACCGTCCCCTCCCACCATCTGTTAACCTCCCCACTCAATAGTTCCCTCAATCTTTCCTCTTTCCCTCCTCTCTCTCTCTCTCTGTATCTCTCTCTCTCTCTCTCTCTCTCTCTGTTTCTCCCATGCCAGAATATGGAGAGGCAGAGAGAGAGACAAATCCACAGTCAGGGCCTCAATAAACTCCAATTCAAAATGGTTCCCGCACATTTCATTCAAGCCTCAATTCATCGCAGTGTCTAAAACAGCAGCATTATTCGGGGAAACAGCCTCACTTGAACAAGTTTCACTTCAGGCCCTCCCGCCTGCTTCACCAGTCGGGGAATTAATTTTCAAAGTGTGCTCCCTGGTGGTCATTTGGGAAAACCTGTTTGGTATTTGCGCACAGAAAAATCCCACACACTGCAGTGTGCTCACAGTCAGATCAGATTGGTTTAGACTGAGAATTGATGGAAAAGGAAAGGGCAGAGAAATATCTTGAAACAAACTGGCACAGATTGGCCCCTCAGTGACACAGTTTCTTTTCACTAATCCAAACTTCTGGGAGGCTGGGAGTGAGGGTCTTTTCTCCAGAGGCTGGGAGCTGGGCAGTGACTGCACGCCGGAGACCCCCAGATCCTCGTCTCTCCCCTCCCTGTCCCTCTCTCTCCCTGTTTCCCTCCCTCTCCCCTTTCTCTCTCCCTCCCTCCCTGATAACTCACAATCGAGAGAGAGAGAGAGAGAGAGAGAGAGACAGCAGGAAAACGCACAATCACATCCTCAATCAAATGGATTCAAGAGGCTGCTGCACATTTTGTTTCACCGTCACATTCATGGCCTGAAACACGGGCCTTTATTGGGGAGTTCAGCCAATGCACAGACCCTCCCGAGGGGCCTGAATAGAGGCCGTGAATTGGGCCTAGTCGCAGAGGCTGCATTAAAGCTCAGGGACAGGAAGAGGCCCCAGTCTAACAGAACATTCCTCTCCCTCCACAGCTCAGCCCAAACCTCACAGGCAGGGCTGGAAGGAGTGAGAAGGAAATGGGACCCACTCCCCCTTAACCCCCCCCAATTCAAATATCGACAAATCACATTATGACTTTCCTGTCAGTTTACTACAAGGTGAAGCAGAGAAAGAAATGTCTGGAAAGAGAGAGGGAGAGAGAAAGCTGGAGTGACAGAGACAGGGAAATGCCACCCCCTCCCCCAGAAACGTCGTGTGTTCCCTGTTGGCAGTTCAGGAAAAGCTGTAGGCCGTTTCTGCACAGGGGGATCCCACAGGCAGCAATGTAATGCTATCCGGATGGGAACAGGGAGAAACATTTCCTTCCCCAGCCTCATGCCTGCTGTAAACCTCCCTCTTCCCCCTCTCTCCCCCGCCCCCAGGCACCATGTGTGCTCTGAGTCCGGACACATCCCCAGAAAGGCCTAAACTCCTTCTCTTCAATCCGGGAACAAGCTGCTGCTTCCTGGGGGAGACTTTTTGAAATCTCCGTCCCAGCATCGATTTTTACAAACCAGGCGTCCCCGGGAGGGTGTGACTGAGGCTTTTCTGCAGAGACTGGGAGCTGGGCACTGACTCCACACTGGAGACCCTCCCCTAACCACCCCCCAGACCCTGTGTCTCTTCCTCACCCCCAACCCCCTGCCTCTGTTTCACTGTCTTTTCCTGTTTCCCTCAATCTCCCCCCTCTCTCTCTGTTGTAACGTAGGGACACATCCTAGAGAGACTGAATTCAAATGACTGTTCCACCTCCCAATTCATTGCCCTGCCTAAAACACCAGCATTATTCAGGAATTAGCACAAACTTTTACACACTCTCACAGTTAGGACTTGGTAAAGGGCTCCCGAGGGACAAGAAATCAGTCCAATCAGCACATTTTTAATCAATTAACTGGTTGTGGCGCAGTATGGAGAGGGACTAAGACAGTGAAGACCCCCGACCCCTTCAGAACCTCAGAAAGACTGAGCGCTTTGCAGTGAATGAATGAATGTTTAAAATGCTCTCATTGTTAGTGAGTCACCTGCTTCACTGTCCCTGGATTCATTTTCGCAATTCAGCCTTTTCTAAAAGATGTGACTGGGAGCTGGGCAGAGTCTACACATTGGAGACCCCCAGATCCTGTGTCTATTCACACCCCCTCCTCTTGTTTTGCAATCTCAGCCCCTCTGTTTCACCTCACTCACTCCCCCCCTTACTCTCTCTCTCTCTCTTCCCCCATTGGAGAGACCGAGGGGGAGAGAGGAGACTGAGAATTTGACAGTCAGAGATCGGTGAAGTGAATTAAATTGGCTGCCGGGCCTTTACCTTTCACCGTGACATGAATTGCTCTCAGACACGGGCCCTGTGCTCTTGGTGAATTAGACCCGGGTACAAGTTCCGGCCTTTTTAATTCCCCGCCCCTGTGAGTGCTGGATAGAAAGGGCACTCTGTAAAGTTCCTGTCTCACCATCGACAAAAATCCACACCACACTGGCCATCTTTTACATTTATAGTTCCACAATCACATCCCCCAGTCAATCAAATAGTTACTAGAGTTGCAACTAAGACAATTTGCACAGCAGGATCCCACGAGCGGTCCCACAATGGAGGGGGAGACCCCCAGACCCTGTGTCTCCTTCCCCTGCCCCCGAGGCCCCAACATCCCCACCCCCTCTCTGTCGAAGTCTCCCTCATTCTGTTCCTCTTTCTCTCTCTCTGCCCCCATCACTCCTCCCTCTGCACCCACCTCTCTCTCTGCCCCCATGTGTACACAGCAAGATCCCACTCCCCACCTGCTCATGACCGGTTAAAAATGTATTGGCTGAGGATAGCGGGACAGTGAGTGGGGAATGGGCCTCACCCCCTCTCTCTCTCTCCCCCTCCAACACCCTCCCCCACCCCCAATCAAAGTAACGACAAATCACATTGGTGTTTTTATACATTTTATTGAAAGATGAATTATGGACAGAATTGGCTGGAGAGAGAGAGGGAGAGAGGGAACAAGCTGGAGAGACAGAGACTGGGGGCTGCTCTCTCCCCACCCTCACCACCAGCCCGCACCCTCAGATCTACATTAAACTCAATTGAAATGGCTGCTGCCCTTTCCATTTAACCCAGGAAAGCCCGTGGCCCGGCCTGTCTAACACACACCGACATGACTCTGGGGGGTGAGAAGAAGCCTTCGCACAGGCTCCAGGTTCTCATTTCAGGCCCTCTCCCTCTCCCTCTCTCTCTCTCTCTGTGTGTCCGACTGCTTCACCCTCCATGAACCCATTTCTATCAAGTGTGGTCACTGTTGCAGTTCAGGAAAGGCTGGCGGCCTCTTTGTTTTATTTTTTTACACAGCAGGATCCCATGACTTTCCCAATCTCCACACCTGCTGTGAAAGCCTCTCTCTCCCCGTCTTCCCCGTGGGAATTCCCCAGTCTGGGGGCCATCCCCTCAGTTCCCTCCCTCCCCACCACCACAACCCCCTGAAAGGGCTGAAACTCAAACTGGGGAGCAGCTGGATTCTCTCAGGAGACATTTTCAAATCACTGCCTCGGGATTTCAGTTGGGGTCAAATCCCACTTTCTGGAAGGCCCTGACTGGGAGCTGGGCAGTGACTGCACACGAGGAGCCCTCTCTCTCTCCCCCCGGACCCTGTGTCTTCTCACCTACCCACACCAACTCCGCTCTGTTTTGTTATCTCTCCCCTCTTTCCCCTGACCTCTCCTTTCTCTCTCTCTCACGTGGGGAAAGGCCACAGGCCCCTGTGGGCACAGCAAGATCAGGAGGATGGAGCGAGAGAGAGAAATCCACACACAGAAGCTGCGTAAACTGTATTAAAATGGTTCCCCCTGTCCCACCCATCAGTCTCCAGAAGGTGCTAAACTCCCTGTCTTATTTTGGAATTATAACAAGCTTCTAAACAGCTTCAGGTTTCAGATTTTCAATCTCCTCTTTGTCACACACCAAAGGGTTAATGTGTTTGTGACTAATCGCAAGGCCGGGATATTTTAACCCCAGGGTTTCAAAATCCAGCACCCCATCATCTAACAGAAACCACTTCATCGATGAACCAAAAACCAGGGTCCCTCCCAGATTAAAATTAAACCTCGGGGTCATAAAGAGACACAACTCACGTGGGTGGGTGGGTGGGGGGGGTGTGGAACAGGCCTGAGTCCATCCATCCAAGCTGGGGAACAGCTCCTGCCCATGGATTCATAGTCACATTGCAGTCTTCAAACTCCAAATTCCTGGGGAAAAGAGAGAGGGAAAAGAATTGTCTAAAACACAAAGCAAGAACATTTCTAAACAAAATAGCACAGCAAGAGCCCAGGATTAAACACCCCCCTCCTCCCCTCCCCTCCCCTTCACAATTACACAATCTCTTAGCAACATCCAAATACAAAAATATCTCAGTTATAAACCAGAGGCTAAAACAGATTGAGAGACCTTTCCCATCCCCTGTGTTTCTCTCTGTATCTCTCTTCCTATCTCACTCACATCTCTGTCCCCCTCAATCTCTCTCTATCTCTCTTTGTCTCTCAGAGATGAAAATTAAACCTCGATTGGGGAAATAAACAGACACAACTCATGTGGGTGAAGCCTGTGGACCAGGCCTCAGACTATCCCTCTCTGGAAGAAGCTCCTTGTCATTGTCCCAGACTTTCCCTCTATGGATCCTCACCTTCCAGTTTTCAGAATACAAATTTCTCAGGAGAAAAAGAGATAAAATTGGTTAAAAAGACAAAAGCAAGGACATTTAACTGCATAAATTGAATTAAAATGGTTCCCTTTGTCACCCCATCAGTCTCCAGAAGGTGCTAAACTCCCTCTTTCAGTTTGGGAAGGGGCTGCACATTCCTTTGGGACACTTTTTAAAATTACCATCCCAGGATTTAATTTAAAATCTCATTCTATCTCAGAGGATGTGAGTGGAGGTGGCTTGTGACTACACACTGGAGACCATCAGACCCTGTCTCTCTTTCCCACACCCCCTCCTGTTTTTACACCTCCACTCGCGTCGGCTTCCCTCTCTCTCTGTTTCAATCACTCCCTCCCTTTTCTCTCTCTGCTCCCGTCTCTCACATTCAGGGTAAAGATGGATGCTCCTATCTAGGCCCTTGTCCCTGTCCTCTCTTTCTCCATCCCTCTTTCTCGCTCGTTCTCTCTGTCCATCTTTCTATTTTCCTTCCCTCTGTCTCATGTGCTCTGCATTGAAATGAGAGATGAAATGTTCCTGTCTCCCCATTTAAAATAATGACAAATCACATTGCTGTTTCTGGTCAGTTTTTGTTGATTAAATTTTAAAATGGGCACAACGAGAGCTGGAGAAAGAGAGAGAGAGAGAGAGAAAAGCTGGAGGGAGAAAGACACAGAAAATCACACAGGTAAAACTAAAGTCAGAATGTCAGTAAACTGAACAGTAATGGCCCCTGTGAATCTGATTGAACAGATTCCACTTCATCGCACTGTCTCCCCACCTGTCTTATTTTGCAATTATAACAAGCTTTTAAACAGCTTCAGATTTCAGATTTTTAATCTCCTCTTTGTCACACACCAAAGGGTTAATGTGTTTGTGACTAATCGCAAGTCCGGGATATTATAACCCCAGGGTTTCAAAATCCAGCACCCCATCCTCTAACAGAAACCGCTTCATCGATGCACCAAAAACCAGGGTCCCTCCCAGATTAAAATTAAACCTCGGGGTCATAAAGAGACACAATTCACGTGGGTGGGTGGGGAGGTGTGGAACAGGCCTGAGACCATCCATCCAAGCTGGGGAAAAGCTCCTGCCCATGGATTCATAGTCACATTGCAGTCTGCAAACTCCAAATTCCTGGGGAAAAGAGAGAGGGAAAAGAATTAACTAAATACACAAAGCAAGAACATTTCTAAACAAAATAGCACAGCAAGAGCCCAGGATTCCACCCCCCCTCCTCCCCTCCCCTTCACAGTTACACAATCTCTTAGCAACATCCAAATACAAAAATATCCCAGTTATAAACCAGAGGGTAAAACAGATTGAGGACCTTTCCCATCCCCTGTGTTTCTCTCTGTATCTCTCTTCCTATCTCACTCACATCTCTGTCCCCCTCACTAACTTACTCTCACTCTGTGTCTCAGAGATGGAAATTAAACCTCGATTGGGGTAAGAAACAGACCCAACTCACGTGGGTGAAGCCTGTGGACCAGGCCTCAGTCTATCCCCCTCCCTCCGCACCCTCTTCTCTCTCTGACCCCATCACCCCTCCCTCCGCACTCTCCTTTCCCTCAACTTTTATTTTGAAAGTGTTGTCACTGTTGTGGGGGGCAAGGAACAGGGCGGGGGGGGGTGGGGGTGGAGACCATGTGTACACAGCAAGATCCCACTCCCCACCTGCTCATGACCAGTTAAAAATGTATTGGCTGAGGATAGCGGGACAGTGAGTGGGGAATGGGCCTCACCCCCTCTCTCTCCCCCACCCCCAACACCCTCCCCCACCCCCAATTAAAGTAACGACAAATTACATTGGTTTTCTTATACATTTTATAGAAAGATGAATTATGGACAGAATTGGCTGGAGAGAGAGAGGGAGAGAGGGAACAAGCTATAGATACAGAGACTGGGGGCTGCTCTCTCCCCACCCTCACCACCAGCCCGCACCCTCAGATCTACATTAAACCCAATTGAAATGGCTGCTGCCCTTTCCATTT
Source organism: Cetorhinus maximus (assembly GCF_964194155.1). Classification (NCBI taxonomy): domain Eukaryota; kingdom Metazoa; phylum Chordata; class Chondrichthyes; order Lamniformes; family Cetorhinidae; genus Cetorhinus; species Cetorhinus maximus. Next base: position 53,556 of record NW_027597745.1, on the reverse strand, counting down.
AACCCAGGAAAGCCCGTGGCCCGGCCTGTCTAACACACACCGACATGACTCTGGGGGGTGAGAAGAAGCCTTCGCACAGGCTCCGGGTTCTCATTTCAGGCCCTCTCCCTCTCCCTCTCCCTCTGTGTCCGACTGCTTCACCCTCCATGAACCCATTTCTATCAAGTGTGGTCACTGTTGCAGTTCAGGAAAGGCTGGCGGCCTCTTTGTTTTATTTTTTTACACAGCAGGATCCCATGACTTTCCCTATCTCCACACCTGCTGTGAAAGCCTCTCTCTCCCCGCCTTCCCCGTGGGAATTCCCCAGTCTGGGGGCCATCCCCTCAGTTCCCTCCCTCCCCACCACCACAACCCCCTGAAAGGGCTGAAACTCAAACTGGGGAGCAGCTGGATTCTCTCAGGAGACATTTTCAAATCACTGCCTCGGGATTTCAGTTGGGGTCAAATCCCACTTTCTGGAAGGCCCTGACTGGGAGCTGGGCAGTGACTGCACACGAGGAGCCCTCTCTCTCTCCCCCCGGACCCTGTGTCTTCTCACCTACCCACACCATCTCCGCTCTGTTTTGTTATCTCTCCCCTCTTTCCCCTGACCTCTCCTTTCTCTCTCTCTCATGTGGGGAAAGGCCACAGGCCCCTGTGGGCGCAGCAAGATCAGGAGGATGGAGAGAGAGAGAGAAATCCACACACAGAAGCTGCGTAAACTGAATTAAAATGGTTCCCCCTGTCCCACCCATCAGTCTCCAGAAGGTGCTAAACTCCCTCTCTTATTTTGGAATTATAACAAGCTTCTAAACAGCTTCAGATTTCAGATTTTCAATCTCCTCTTTGTCACACACCAAAGGGTTAATGTGTTTGTGACTAATCGCAAGGCCAGGATATTTTAACCCCTGGCTTTCAAAATCCAGCACCCCATCATCTAACAGAAACCGCTTCATCGATGAACCAAAAACCAGGGTCCCTCCCAGATTAAAATTAAACCTCGGGGTCATAAAGAGACACAACTCACGTGGGTGGGTGGGGGGTGTGGAACAGGCCTGAGTCCATCCATCCAAGCTGGGGAAAAGCTCCTGCCCATGGATTCATAGTCACATTGCAGTCTTCAAACTCCAAATTCCTGGGGAAAAGAGAGAGAGAAAAGAATTGTCTAAAACACAAAGCAAGAACATTTCTAAACAAAATAGCACAGCAAGAGCCCAGGATTAAACACCCCCCTCCTCCCCTCCCCTCCCCTTCACAATTACACAATCTCTTAGCAACATCCAAATACAAAAATATCTCAGTTATAAACCAGAGGCTAAAACAGATTGAGAGACCTTTCCCATCCCTTGTGTTTCTCTCTGTATCTCTTTTCCTATCTCACTCACATCTCTGTCCCCCTCACTCATTCACTCTCTCACTCTGTGTCTCAGAGATGGAAATTAAACCTCGATTGGGGTAATAAACAGACACAACACACGTGGGTGAAGCCTGTGGACCAGGCCTCAGTCTATCCCCCTCTCTCCGCACACTCCTCTATCTCTGCCTCCATCATCCCTCCCTCCGGACCCTCCTCTTTTCCTTCAATCTTTTATTTTGAAAGTGTGGTCACTCTTGTGGGGGGCAAAGAACAGGGCGGGGGTGGAGACCATGTATACACAGCAAGATCCCACTACACATCTGCTCATGACCAGTTAAAAATGTATTGGCTGAGGATTGCGGGACAGTGAGTGGGGAATGGGCCTCACCCCCATTCTCTCTCCCACCCCCCCACCCTCTCTCCCCACCCCCCACCCCCCCAACACCCTCCCCCAACCCCAATTAAAGTAACAACAAATCACAATTGAGAGGGAACAAGCTGGAGAGGCAGAGACTGGGGGCTGCTCTCTCCCCACCCTCACCACACCACACTGGCCATGTTTTACATTTATAGTTCCCCCTGTCCACCCATCAGTCTCCAGAAGGTGCTAAACTGTCTTATTTTGGAATTATAACAAGCTTTTAACAGCCTCAGGTTTCAGATTTTCAATCTCCTCTTTGCCACACACAAAAGGGTAAATGTGTTTGTGACTAATCGCAAGGCCGGGATATTTTAACCCCAGGGTTTCAAAATCCAGCACCCCATCCTCTAACAGAAACCGCTTGATCGATGCACCAAAAACCAGGGTCCCTCCGAGATTAAAATTAAACATCGGGGTCATAAGGAGACACAACTCACGTGGGTGGGTGGGGGGGATGTGGAACAGGCCTGAGACCATCCATCCAAGCTGGGGAAAAGCTCCTGCCCATGGATTCATAGTCACATTGCAGTCTTCAAACTCCAAATTCCTGGGGAAAAGAGAGAGGGAAAAGAATTGACTAAAACACAAAGCAAGATCATTTCTAAACAAAATAGCACAGCAAGAGTCCAGGATTCCACCCCCACCCCCACCCCCTCTTTCACAGTTACACAACCTCTTAGCAACATCCAAACACAAAAATATCTCAGTTATAAACCAGAGGCGAAAACAGATTGAGAGACCTTTCCCATCCCCTGTGTTTCTCTCTGTATCTCTCTTCCTATCTCATTCACATCTCTGTCCCCCTCACTCATTCACTCTCTCACTCTGTGTCTCAGAGATGGAAATTAAACCTCAATTGGTGTAATAAACAGACACAACTCACGTGGTTGAAGCCTGTGGACCAGGCCTCAGTCTATCCCCCTCCCTCTGCACCCTCCTCTATCTCTGCCTCCATCATCCCTCCCTCCGCAACCTCCTCCTTTCCCTCAATCTTTTATTTTGAAAGTGTGGTCACTCTTGTGGGGGGCAAAGAACAGGGCGGGGGTGGAGACCATGTGTACACAGCAAGATCCCACTACCCACCTGCTCATGACCAGTTAAAAATGTATTGGCTGAGGATTGCGGGACAGTGAGAGGGGAATGGGCCTCACCCCCTCTCTCTCTCTCTTTCCCCCCAACACCCTCCCCCAACCCCAATTAAAGTAACGACAAATCACATTGAGAGGGAACAAGCTGGAGAGGCAGAGACTGGGGGCTGCTCTCTCCCCACCCTCACCACACCACACTGGCCATGTTTTACATTTACAGTTCCATTTATAGTTCCCCCTGTCCACCCATCAGTCTCCAGAAGGTGCTAAACTCCCTTTCTTATTTTGGAATTATAACAAGCTTTTAACAGCCTCAGGTTTCAGATTTTTAATCTCCTCTTTGCCACACAAAAAAGGGTAAATGTGTTTGTGACTAATCGCAAGGCCGGGATATTTTAACCCCAGGGTTTCAAAATCCAGCACCCCATCATCTAACAGAAACCGCTTCATCGATGCACCAAAAACCAGGGTCCCTCCGAGATTAAAATTAAACATCAGGGTCATAAGGAGACACAACTCACGTGGGTGGATGGGGGGATGTGGAACAGGCCTGAGACCATCCATCCAAGCTGGGGAAAAGCTCCTGCCCATGGATTCATAGTTACATTGCAGTCTTCAAACTCCAAATTCCTGGGGAAAAGAGAGAGGGAAAAGAATTGACTAAAACACAAAGCAAGATCATTTCTAAACAAAATAACACAGCAAGAGCCCAGGATTCCATCCCCCCCCATACCGACTCCTTCACAGTTACACAACCTCTTAGCAACATCCAAATACAAAAATATCCCAGTTATAAACCAGAGGCTAAAACAAATTCAGAGACATTTCCCATCCCCTGTGTTTCTCTCTGTATCTCTCTGTATCTCACTCACATCTCTGTCCCCCTCTCTCTCTCTCTCTGTCTCTCAGAGATGAAAATTAAACCTCGATTGGGGTAATAAACCGACACAATTCATGTGGGTGAAGCCAGTGGACCAGGCCTCAGACTATCCCCCTCTGGAAGAAGCTCCTTGTCCTAGTCCCAGACTTTCCCTCTATGGATCCTCACCTTCCAGTTTTCAGAATACAAATTTCTCAGGAGAAAAAGAGATAAACTTTGTTGAAAGGACAAAAGCAAGGACATTTAACTGCATAAATTGAATTAAAATAGTTCCCCCTGTCCCCCCCGCCATCAGACTCCAGAACGTGCTAAACTCCCTCTTTCAGTTTGGGAAGGGGCTGCTCATTCCTTTGGGACACTTTTTAAAATTACCGTCCCAGGATTTATTTTAAAATCTCACTCTATCTCAGAGGATGTGAGTGGAGGTGGCTTGTGACTACACACTGGAGACCATCAGACCCTGTCTCTCTTTCCCACACCCCCTCCTGTTTTTACACCTCCACTCCCGTCGGCCTCCCTCTCTCTCTCTGTTTCAATCACTCCCTCTCTTTTCTCTCTCTGCTCCTGTCTCTCACATTCAGGGTAAAGATGGATGCTCCTATCGAGGCCCTTGTCCCTGTCCTCTCTTTCTCCATCCCTCTTTCTCGCTCGTTCTCTCTGTCCATCTTTCTATTTAACTTCCCCCTGTCTCATGTGCTCTGCATTGAAATGAGAGATGAAATGTTCCTGTCTCCCCATTTAAAATAATGACAAATCACATTGCTGTTTCTGGTCAGTTTTTGTTGATTAAAGTTTAAAATGGGCACAAAGACAGCTGGAGAGAGAGAGAGAGGGAGAGAGAAAAGCTGGAGGGAGAAAGACACAGAAAATCACACAGGTAAAACTAAAGTCAGAATCTCAGTAAACTGAACAGTAATGGCCCCTGTGAATCTGATTGAACAGATTCCACTTCATCGCACTGTCTCCCCACCTGTCTTATTTTGCAATTATAACAAGCTTTTTAACAGCTTCAGATTTCACATTTTTAATCTCCTCTTTGTCACACACCAAAGGGTTAATGTGTTTGTGACTAATCGCAAGGCCGGGATATTTTAACCCCAGGGTTTCAAAATCTAGCACCCCATCATCTAACAGAAACCGCTTCATCGATGCACCAAAAACCAGGGTCCCTCCGAGATTAAAATTAAACCTCGGGGTCATAAAGAGACACAACTCACGTGGGTGGGTGGGGGGTGTGGAACAGGCCTGGGACCATCCATCCAAGCTGGGGAAAAGCTCCTGCCCATGGATTCAAAGTCACATTGCAGTCTTCAAACTCCAAATTCCTGGGGAAAAGAGAGAGGGAAAAGAATGGACTAAAACACAAAGCAAGATCATTTCTAAACAAAATAGCACAGCAAGAGCCCAGGATTCCACCCCCACACCCACCCCCTCCCCTTCAAAGCTACACAACCTCTTAGCAACATCCAAATACCAAAATATCCCAGTTATAAACCAGAGGCGAAAACAGATTGAGGACCTTTCCCATCCCCTGTGTTTTTCTCTGTATCTCTCTTCTTATCTCACTCACACCTCTGCCCCCCTCACTCATTCACTCTCTCACCCTGTGTCTCAGAGATGGAAATTAAACCTCGATTGCGGTAATAAACAGACACAACTCACGTGGGTGAAGCCTGTGGACCAGGCCTCAGTCTATCCCCCTCCCTCCACACCCTCCTCTATCTCTGCCTTCATCATCCCTCTCTCCGCACCCTCCTCCTTTCCCTCAATCTTTTATTTTGAAAGTGTTGTCACTCTTGTGGGGGGCAAAGAACAGGGCGGGGGGGTGGAGACCATGTGTACACAGCAAGATCCCACTACCCACCTGCTCATGACCAGTTAAAAATGTATTGGCTGAGGATTGCGGGACAGTGAGAGGGGAATGGGCCTCACCCCGTCTCTCTCTCCCCTCCCAACACCCTCCCCCAACCCAATTAAAGTAACGACAAATCACATTGAGAGGGAACAAGCTGGAGAGGTAGAGACTGGGGGCTGTTCTCTCCCCACCCTCACCACACCACACTGGCCATGTTTTACATTTATAGTTCCCCCTGTCCACCCATCAGTCTCCAGAAGGTGCTAAACTCCCTGTCTTATTTTGGAATTATAACAAGCTTTTAAACAGCCTCAGGTTTCAGATTTTTAATCTCCTCTTTGCCACACACAAAAGGGTTAATGTGTTTCTGACTAATCGCGAGGCCGGGATATTTTAACCCCAGGGTTTCAAAATCCAGCACCCCATCATCTAACAGAAACCGCTTCATCGATGAACCAAAAACCAGGGTCCCTCCCAGATTAAAATTATAACTAGGGGTCATAAAGAGACACAACTCACGTGGGTGGGTGGGGAGTGTGGAACAGGCCTGAGTCCATCCATCCAAGCTGGGGAAAAGCTCCTGCCCATGGATTCATAGTCACATTGCAGTCTTCAAACTCCAAATTCCTGGGGAAAAGAGAGAGGGAAAAGAATTGACAAAAACACAAAGCAAGAACATTTCTAAACAAAATAGCACAGCAAGAGCCCAGGATTCCATCCCCCCCATACCGACCCCTTCACAGTTACACAAGCTCTTAGCAACATCCAAATACAAAAATATCCCAGTTATAAACCAGAGGCTAAAACAAATTCAGAGACATTTCCCATCCCCTGTGTTTCTCTCTGTATCTCTCTTCCTATCTCACTCACATCTCTGTCCCCCTCTCTCTCTCTCTCTCTCTGTCTCTCAGAGATGAAAATTAAACCTCGATTGGGGTAATAAACAGACACAATTCATGTGGGTGAAGCCTGTGGACCAGGCCTCAGACTATCCCCCTCTGGAAGAAGCTCCTTGTCCTTGTCCCAGACTTTCCCTCTATGGATCCTCACCTTCCAGTTTTCAGAAAACAAATTTCTCAGGAGAAAAAGGGATAAATTTTGTTGAAAGAACAAAAGCAAGGACATTTAACTGCATAAATTGAATTAAAATGGTTCCCTCTGTCCCCCCTCCATCAGTCTCCAGAAGGTGCTAAACTCCCTCTTTCAGTTTGGGAAGGGGCTGCTCATTCCTTTGGGACACTTTTTAAAATTACCGTCCCAGGATTTATTTTAAAATCTCATTCTATCTCAGAGGATGTGAGTGGAGGTGGCTTGTGACTACACACTGGAGACCATCAGACCCTGTCTCTCTTTCCCACACCCCCTCCTGTTTTTACACCTCCACTCCCGTCGGTTTCCCTCTCTCTCCCTGTTTCAATCACTCCCTCCCTTTTCTATCTCTGCTCCCGTCTCTCACATTCAGGGTAAAGATGGATGCTCCTATCGAGGCCCTTGTCCCTGTCCTCTCTTTCTCCATCCCTCTTTCTCGCTCGTTCTCTCTATCCATCTTTCTATTTTCCTTCCCCCTGTCTCATGTGCTCTGCATTGAAATGAGAGATGAAATGTTCCTGTCTCCCCATTTAAAATAATGACAAATCACATTGCTGTTTCTGGTCAGTTTGTGTTGATTAAAGTTTAAAATGGGCACAAAGAGATCTGGAGAGAGAGAGAGGGAGAAAAGCTGGAGGGAGAAAGACACAGAAAATCACAAAGGTAAAACTAAAGTCAGAATGTCAGTAAACTGAACAGTAATGGCCCCTGTGAATCTGATTGAACAGATTCCACTTCATCGCACTGTCTCCCCACCTGTCTTATTTTGCAATTATAACAACCTTTTAAATAGCTTCAGATTTCAGATTTTTAATCTCCTCTTGTCACACACCAAAGGGTTAATGTGTTTGTGACTAATCGCAAGGCCGGGATATTTTAACCCCAGGCTTTCAAAATCCAGCACCCCATCATCTAACAGAAACCGCTTCATCGATGAACCAAAAACCAGGGTCCCTCCCAGATTAAAATTAAACCTCGGGGTCATAAAGAGACACAACTCACGTGGGTGGGTGGGGGGTGTGGAACAGGCCTGAGTCCATCCATCCAAGCTGGGGAAAAGCTCCTGCCCATGGATTCATAGTCACATTGCAGTCTTCAAACTCCAAATTCCTGGGGAAAAGAGAGAGAAAAGAATTGACTAAAACACAAAGCAAGAACTTTTCTAAACAAAATAGCACAGCAAGAGCCCAGGTTTCCACCCCACCTCCCCCCCCTTCACAGTCTCACAATCTTTTAGCAACATCCAAATACAAAAATATCCCAGTTATAAACCAGAGGCTAAAACAGATTGAGAGACCTTTCCCATCCCCTGTGTTTCTCGCAGTATCTCTCTTCCTATCTCACTCACATCTCTGTCCCCCTCACTCTCACTCTCTCTCTGTCTCAGAGATGAAAATTAAACCTTGATTGGGGTAATAAACAGACACAACTCACGTGGGTGAAGCCTGTTGACCAGGCCTCAGACTATCCCCCTCTGGAAGAAGCTCCTTGTCCTTGTCCCAGACTTTCCCTCTATGGATCCTCACCTTCCAGTTTTCAGAATACAAATTTCTCAGGAGAAAATGAGATAAAATTGGTTAAAAAGACAAAAACTAGAACATTTAAAAAAAAACACAACATAGCACAGCAAGATCCCAGAGTTACCACTCTCAAGTCAGTCTCTCAGCAACTTCCCAACACAAGCAAATCACAGTTCAAAAGCAGGTTGAGACACACAGAAACACACACACACACACACTGAACCAGAGTGGGGAGAGTGTTCACTCTCTCCATAGAGAGAGTGCACAGGGAGTTTGTTGGTTTGGGACTGGTTTGGGAATATCCTGATCCTTATTTATCCTGAGTGAGCTGGATACAGACCCCACCCCCTGATTCTCGCACATGTTTGGAATGTCGCTCACTCTATCCCCTAGGAGCCCTGTCCATTGAATGTTAATCCGCGGACAGGACCCCTTGCTGATCCTGTCCTTTGAATGTTAATCCCCGGACAGGACCCCTTGCTGATCCTGTCCTTTGAATGTTAATCACAGGACAGGATCCCTTGCTGATCCTGTCCATTGAATGTTAATCCCCGGACAGGACCCCTTGCTGATCCTGTCCACTGAGGGTTAACTCCAGGACAGACATGGTTTCAACAAGGGCCTGTCTTTATTTTTGGCTTAATAATAAATCTATATTTCTTTCCCCTGTTGGTTGTGTTACTCCAGTTACAAACCCTGATCTCACACAAAATCCCAAAACACTGGCAGTAATCGCAGTCCCCAACCCACTCTCCCTCTCACCTCAACCCACTCTTCCTCTCTTTCCAGAGTATAGAATCTGTTATTCTATATATCAACTCCCCAAACCCCTCGATTAGATTCCAGTCTGTAACATACTCTCGTGTATCTATGATTCTATATATAAACCCTCTGAACACCTCGATTATATTCCAGACTGTAACTCACTCCCGGGTAACTGTTATTCTATATATAAAACCCCCGAACCACTCGATGAGATTCCAGTCTGCAACTCAAGCCCGGGAATCTATTATTCAATATATAAACCCCCGAACCCCTCGATTGCATTCCACTCTGTAACTCAATCCCGGGAATCAATTATTCTACATATAAACCCCCTGAACCCCTCGATTAGATTCCAGTCTGTAACACAATCCCCCGGATCAATTATTCTACATATATACCCCCTGAACCCCTCGATTAGATTCCAGTCTGTAACTCACTCCGGGGTATCTGTTATTCTATATATAAACCACCCCGAACCCCTCAATTAGATTCCAGTCTGTAACATACTCTCGGATATCTATGATTCTATATATAAACCCTCTGAACCCCTCGATTATATTCCAGTCTGTAACTGACTCCCGGGTAACTGTTATTCTATATATAAACCACCCCGAACCCCTCGATTAGATTCCAGTCTGTAACTCACTCCCGGGTAACTGTTATTCTATATATAATCCCCCTGAACCCCTCGATGAGATTCCACTCTGTAACTCACTCCCGTTGTGTTATTCTATGTATAAACCATACCAAATCCCTCCATTAGATTCTGTTCTGTAACTCACTCCCGGGTATCTGTTATTCAAAATAAAAACCAACCCAACCCCCTCTTTTAGATTCCAGTCTGTAACTCACTCCCGGGTGCCTGTTGTTCTATATATAAACCACCCCAAACTCTTCGATTTGATTCCAGTCTGTAACTCACACCCGGGTAGCTGTTATTCTACGTATAAACCCCCCGAAACTCTCGATGAGATTCCAGTCTGTAACTTACTCCCGGGTACCTGTTATTCTATATATAAACCCCCTGAACCCCTCGATTAGATTCCAGTCTGTAACTCACGCCCGGGTATCTGTTATTCTATATATAAACTCCCCGAACCCCTCGATTAGATTCCAGTCTGTAACTCACTCCCGGGTTTCTGTTATTCTATATATAAACCCCCTGAACCCCTCGATTAGATTCCAGTCTGTAACTCACTCCCGGGTTTCTGTTATTCTATATATAAACCCCCAGATCTCCTCGATTAGATTCCAGTCTGTAACTCACTGCCGGGTATCTGTTATTCTAAATATAAACCAACCCGAACCCCTCAATTAGATTCCAGTCTGTAACTCCCTCCGGGGGAATCTGTTATTCTATATATAAACCCCCTGAACCCCTCGATTAGATTCCAGTCTGTAACTCACGCCCGGGTATCTGTTATTCTATATATAAACTCCCCGAACCCCTCGATTAGATTCCAGTCTGTAACTCACTACCGGGTTTCTGTTATTCTATATATAAACCCCCTGAACCCCTCGATTAGATTCCAGTCTGTAACTCACTCCCGGGTTTCTGTTATTCTATATATAAACCCCCAGATCTCCTCGATTAGATTCCAGTCTGTAACTCACTCCCGGGTATCTGTTATTCTAAATATAAACCAACCCGAACCCCTCAATTAGATTCCAGTCTGTAACTCCCTCCGGGGGAATCTGTTATTCTATATATAAACCCCCTGAACCCCTCGATTAGATTCCAGTCGGTAACTCATTCTCACCAATCTGATTATCTATATTTAAACCATCCCGAAAAGCACTGTTAGATTCGAATTTGTAGCTCACTCCCGGGTATCTGTTAGCCTATATAAAAACACCCCACACTCCTCAATTAGAATCCAGTCTGTAAATCACACCCGGGTATCTGTTATTCTATATATATATATCTGTTATTCTATATATATATCTGTTATTCTATATATTCTATATATAGGGAGCTTTACTCTCTATCTAGCCCCGTGCTGTACCTGCCCTGGGAGTGTTTGATGGGGACCGTGTAGAGGGAGCTTTACTCTGTATCTAACCCCGTGCTGCACCTGTCCTGGGAGTGTTTGATGGGGACAGCTTAGAGGGAAATTTACTCTGTATCTAACCCCGTGCTGTACCTGCCATGGGAGTGTATGTTGGGCACAGTGTAGGGGGAGCTTTACTCTGTATCTAACCCTGTGCTGTACCAGTACTGGGAGTGTTTGATGGGGATAGTATAGAGGGAGCTTTACTCTGTATCTAACCCTAAGCTGTACCATTCCTGGGAGTGTTTGATGGAGACAGTGTAGAGGCAGCTTTACTCTGTATCTAACCCCATGCGGTACCTGCCCTGGGAGTGTATGATGGCCACAGTGTAGGGGTAGATTTACTCTGTATCTAAACCCGTGCTGTACCAGTCCTGGGAGTGTTTGATGGGGAGAGTATAGAGGGAGGTTTACACTGTATCTAACCCTGTGCTGTACCGGACATGGGAGTGTTTGATGCAGACAGTGTAGAGGGAGCTTTACTCTGTATCTAACCCAGTGCTTTTCCTTCCCTGGGAGTGTTTGATGGGGAAAGTGTAGAGGTAGCTTTACTCTGTATCTAACCCTGTCCTGTTCCTGTCCTGGGAGTGTTTGATGGGGACAGTATCGAGGGAGCTTTACTCTGTATCTAACCCTGTTCTGTTCCTGTCCAGGGAGTGTTTGATGGGGACAGTATAGAGGGAGCTTTACTCTGTATCTAACCCAGTGCTGTACTTGCCCTGGGAGTGTTTGATGATGACAGTGCAGTGGGACATTTATTCTGTATCAAACCCCGTAATGAACCTGGGAGTGTTTGATGGCGACGGTGTAGAGGGAGCTTTACTCTGTATCTAAACCCGTGCTGTACCTGTCCTGGGAGGGTTTGATGGGGACAGTTTAGAGGGAGCTTTACTCTGTATATAAGCCTGTCCTGTACCTGCCCTGGGAGTGCTTCATTGGGACAGTGTCGAGGGAGCTTTAAACTGTATCTTACCCCGGCCAGTACCAGTCCTGGGAGTGTTTGATGGGGACAGGTTAGCGGGAGCTTTACTCTGTATCTAACCCCGTGCTGTACCTGCCCTGGGAGTGTATGATGGGCACAGTGTAGGGGGAGATTTACTCTTTATCTTACCCCGTACTGTACCTGCCCTGGGAGTGTATGATGGGCAGAGTGTAGGGGGAGCTGTACTCTGCATCTAAACCCGTGCTGTACCAGACGTGGGAGTGTTTGATGGGGAGAGTATAGAGTGAGCTTTACTCTGTATCTAACCCTGAGCTGTACCAGTCCTGGGAGTGTTTGATGTAGACAGTGTAGAGGGAATTTTATTCTGTATCTAACCCCGTGCTGTACCAGCCCTGGGAGTGTAAAATGTCCACAGTGTAGGGGGAGCTTTACTCTGTATTTAACCCCGTGCTGTACCAGTCCTGGGACTGTTTGATGGGGAGAGTATAGAGGGAGGTTTACTCTGTATCTAACCCTGTCCTGTTCCTGTCCAGGAGTGTTTGATTGGGACAGTGCAGAGGGAGCTTTACTCTGTGTCTAACCCCGTGCTGTAACTGTCCTGGGAGTATTGATGGGGACAGTATAGAGGGAGCTTTACTCTATATCTACCCCGTGCTGTACCTGTCCTGGGAGTGTTTCATGGGTACAGTATCGAGGGATCTTTACTCTGTATCTAACCCCGTGCTGTTCCTGTCCTAGGAGTGTTTGATGGGTACAGTATTGAGGGAGCTTTACTCTGTATCTAACCCCGTGCTGTACCTGTCCTGGGAGTGTTTGATGGGGACAGTATCGAGGGAGCATTACTCTGTATCTAACCCCGTGCTTACCTGTCTTGGGAGTGCTTGATGGGGACAGTATCGAGGGAGCTTTACTCTGTATCTAACCCCGTGCTGTACCTGTCCTGGGAGTGCTTGATGGGGACAGTATCGAGGGAGCTTTATCCGTATCTAACCCCGTGCTGTACCTTTCCTGGGAGTGTTTGATGGGGACAGCATCGAGGGAGCTTTACTATGTATCTAACCCCGTGCTGTACCAGTCCTGGGAGTGTTTGATGGGGACAGTATTGAGGGAGCTTTACTCTGTATCTAGCCCCTGCTGCATCCTTTCTGGGAGTGTTTGTTGGCAACATTGTCGCCCAAAACAAAAACAATCCACAAATCAGGCCTAATAAATTGAACATCAGTTTCCTTGTTTGATTCTCCCTGGTCTGTTCTGATTCTCTGATAGATTCCTCATGTTTACCCTCCACATGAGCAGTCATCCTAATCCCATCTACCTGTCCTGCTCCCAACGCGGCATCCAACTACAATAAGGCCAGTGATACAGGAGCCTCTCAGCGAGTGAGACAGGTGAGTCTTGAACCTGACCTGGGTGTATGTGAGTGACCCGGGTTAATCCGACACTCCAGGGACAGTTTAGACAGTTCGAGTGCATCACAGCTTTGCCAGAATGAGACCTGGATTCCAAGGGTTAAATTGCAAAGTGAGATTGCACAAACTTGGGTTGTATTCCCTGAAATTTAGTAGCATCAGGGGTGACTTGATCAAATTATCAAATCCTGAGAGGAACTGGGTGGGGAGATTAGGGGAATGTATGAGCTCTTGTCCTGAGTAACAAGCTTTGTGAGGCATTTTATCGAATCCCTTTTGAACATACAAGTATCCTCCTGTCACTACAGGTTACCTGTATGTTGCAAAGTTATTCTGATAATTTTCATCCCACAGAGTCAAAATTTCTGCGATTCTGTGTCTGAGTCAGAACTTCAAATAGTTCAGATTCACTGTTTAAAATAAGCAGTCTCTTTTCTGTGGTGGTTTTTGAGATTGAGTATGGATCTCAGAATCTGTCAGTGGAAGGGAGTTTCTACAGAGATAGGAAATGGGATTGATGAATAAAGGTGCAGGATTTTGATCACTGCATAAGATTGTGTCTGTTGCAGTTTCTAGACAATCACAGAATTGATGTTGTGGGGCCCTCTCCTGTTTCAGAATGTCAGTTTTGATGTTTAACTCTGTGAAACTTTGTTAATGATTCTTAAAGCAGAAAGTTCCAATCCAATCTGTAACCTGCACTTCAAATTCCAAAGAGATATGTACACCTTAAGTGAATGAGTGAAATAGTGAAAGATGGATTTCATTATAGGCAAATGTGTGGCTGCCCACTTTAAAAAGGATGGAACAGGTTACATTATAAATGGTGAAAAGCTGCAAACAGTGAGGTTCCAAAGAGTCCCTATCCATTTGTGTCAAGACTAAGAAAACATCAAACAGTTCCAATGAGAAATTAAATTTGATATTTGGGATAAAGCTGGTTAAAAACTCACACTACCCATTCCATGACTCAGCCTCTGTAACCTGCACTTCAGCACATCACATGAAAAATGATATTTTCAACTGTTCTTGATTCCAGTCTGTTACTCAATCCCGGATATCTATTATTCTCTATATAAACCCACTGAACCCCTCGATTAGATTGCAGTCTGTAACTCAATCCCAGGTATTTATTATTCTATATATAAACCCCCTGAACCCCTCGATTAGATTCCAGTCTGTAACTCAATCCCGGGTATCGATTATTCTATATATAAACTCCCCGAACCCCTCGATTAGATTGCAGTCTGTAACTCAATCCCGGGTATTTATTATTCTATATATAAACCCCGTGATCCCTTCGATTAGATTCGAGTCTGTAACTCAATCCCGGGTATCGATTATTCTATATATAAAACCCCTGCACCCCTTAATTAAATTCCAGCCTGTAACTCAATCCCGGGTATCGATTATTCTATATATAAACCCCCTGCACCCCTTAATTAAATTCCAGCCTGTAACTCAATCCCGGGTATCGATGATTCTATATATAAACCCCCGGAAGCACTCGATTAGATTCCTGTCTGTAACTCACTCCCGGGTATCAATTATTCTATATATAAACCCCCTGAAACCATCGATTAGATTCCACTCTGTAACTCACTCCCGGGTATCTATTATTCTGTATATAAAACCACTGCACCCTTCAATTAGATTCCAGTCTGTAACTCTCTCCCGTTATCTATTATTCGATATATAAACCCCTCATTCCCCTCGATGAGATTCCGTTCTTTAACTCACTCCCGGATATCTTTTATTCGATATATATTATATCGACATGATTTATATATAAACCACCCCGAACCCCTCGATTAAATTTCAGCCCGTAACTCACTCCCGGGCATCTGTTAATCTATATATAAACCACCCCAAACCCCTCCGTTAGATTCCTGCCTGTAACTCACTGCCGGGTGTCTGTTATTCTATATATAAACAAATCCAAACCCCTCCGTTAGATTCCAGTCTGTAACTCAATCTCGGGTATCTGTTATTCTATATATAAACCACCCCGAACTCCTCGATAAGATTCCAGCATGTAACTCAATCCCGGGAATCTGTTATTCTATATAAAGACCACCCCAAACCCCTCGATTTGATTCCAGTCTGTAACTCATTTCCGTCTAACTGTTATTCTGTATATAAATGTCCCAAACCGCTCGACTAGATTTCAGTCTGTTACTCATTCCCGGGCTTCTGTTAATCTATATATATTATATTCATATGATTTATATATAAACACCCCGAACCCATCGATTTGTTTCCAGTCTGTAACTCACTCCCGGGTATCTGTTATTCTATACATAAATTCCCCAAAGCCCTCGATTAGATTCCAGTCTGTAACTCACTCTCGGGTATCTGTTATTCTAAATATAACCCCCCTGAACCCCTCGATTAGATTCCAGTCTGTAAATCACTCCCGGGTATCTGTTATTCTATATATAATCCACCCTGAATCTCTCGATTAGATTCCAGTCTGTAACTCACTCCCGGGTATTTGTTATTCTGTATATAAACCACCCCGAACCCCTCGATTAGATTCCAGTCTGTAACTCACTCCCGGGTATCTGTTATTCTATATATAAACCCAACAAACCCCTCGATTAGATTCCAGTCTGTAACTCACTCCCGGGTATCTGTTATTCTGTATAAAAACCACCCCGAACACCTCGATTAGATTCCAGTCCGTAAACTCACTCCCGAGTATCTGTTATTCTCTATATAAACCACCCCGAACCCCTCGATTAGATTCAAGACATTAACTCAATCATTGGTATCTATTATTCAATATATAAACCCCACAAACCCCACGATTAGATTCCAGTCCGCAACGCACACCCGGGTGTCTGTTATTCTGTATATAAACCACCCCGAACCCCTCGATTAGATTCCAGTCCGTAAACTCACACCCGAGTATCTGTTATTCTCTATATAAACCCACCAAACCCCTCGATTAGATTCCAATCTGTAACTCACTCCCGGGTATCTGTTATTCTGTATATAAACCACCCCAAAAACCTCGATTAGATTCCAGTCCGTAAACTCACTCCCGAGTATCTGTTATTCTCTATATAAATCACTCCGAACCCCTCGATTAGATTCCAGTCTTTAACTCAATCCATGGTATCTATTATTCTATATATAAACCCCACAATCCCCACGATTAGATTCCAGTCTGCAACGCGCGCCCGGGTATCTGTTATTCTGTATATAAACCACCCCGAACCCCTCGATTAGATTCCAGTCCGTAAACTCACTCCCGGGTATCTGTTATTCTATATATAAACCACCCCGAACCCCTCGATTAGATTCCAGCACTTCCACAGCACAAGTTGAGGAAGGGGTCTCCCCCCATTTTAAAGTTGGATAAAGGCTCTCCCGCCAATTTTAAGATGGAGAAGGGATGTCTCACAGGATATTGTCCTGTACACTCAATAATGTTAACACATTTTTGAACATTTTCAGTTTCCCCCTACACTTACTCATTCTCTCATCCTGTCTCGTTCCTTCTCTCCCTCTCCCACCCCATCTCTCTGCCACTCTATACATTTCCCTGTTTCTCTCTCTCACCCCATATCTTTACCCTACACTCGCTCCCCTCTCTTCATCTCTCTCTCTCAACTCATCCCTTTTTTATCGCTTGATCTCCTCTCTCTATCTCACTCGCTTACCCAGCTCTCTATCCCTCTCTCCCTGCCTCTCTTCCTCTGAGAATCTAGTCTACAAACACCAAACAGCCATTTTAGGTTTGTTCACAGTGGCCATTTTATGTCCCCACAGCAATGGGACATTTAGGACAGAGTTGACTCATGTAACATTAATATTTTAAACGTGACAGAGACACAGGTATGGAGACATAAATTCCACGTGTATTCCCTGGAATATTGAAGGATCCGGGCGTTCAGTCCCACACTTTGCTGCTGTGAATTTGAATTCTGAATTTTCTAAAACTGAATCTGGAAGTAAAAACCCCCGGGATAGAATGATTCACATTCTTTCTGCTGCTGCAAAGCCCGTGTCTGTGTCTGTTTCTCAGTATTTATTAACAATTTAAGATAATAGTTTAGAATGCCACAAGTTTGCCATAATGTCTGGAAAGAGGGTTGAAACAGAGGGGCTGAGGTAGCAAAACAAGAGGAGGGGGTGTGAATAGACACAGGATCTGGGGGTCTCCAATGTGTAGACTCTGCCCAGCTCCCACTCACATCTTTTAGAAAAGGCTGAATTGCGAAAATGAATCCAGGGACAGTGAAGCAAGTGACTCACTAACAATGAGAGCATTTTAAACATTCATTCATTCATTGCAAAGCGCTCAGTCTTTCTGAGGTTCTGAAGGGGTCGGGGGTCTTCACTGTCTTGGTCCCTCCCCAACTTGCTTCCTCTCTCTCTCTGTGTAAATATTGCCCCATTTAAAAAGTGCTGAGCAGAGCTGACTGCACCATTTGGGATCTTGCTGTGCACAAAATCCCTGCAGTGTTTTATACTGTACCACAACCAGTTAATTGATTAAAAATGTGCTGATTGGACTGATTTCCTGTCCCTCAGGAGCCCTTTACCAAGTCCTAACTGTGAGAGTGTGTAAAAGTTTGTGCTAATTCCTGAATAATGCTGGTGTTTTAGGCAGGGCGATGAATTGGGAGGTGGAACAGTCATTTGAATTCAGTCTCTCTAGGATGTGTCCCTACGTTACAACAGAGAGAGAGGGGGGAGATTGAGGGAAACAGGAATAGACAGTGAAACAGTGGCAGGGGTTGGGGGTGAGGAAGAGACACAGGGTCTGGGGGGGGTTAGGGGAGGGTCTCCAGTGTGCAGTCAGTACCCAGCTCCCAGTCTCTGCAGAAAAGCCTCAGTCACACCCTCCTGGGGACGCCTGGTTTGTAAAAATCGATGCTGGGACGGAGATTTCAAAAAGTCTCCCCCAGGAAGCAGCAGCTTGTTCCCGGTTTGAAGAGAAGGAGTTTAGGCCTTTCTGGGGATGTGTCCGGACTCAGAGCACACATGGTGCCCGGGGTGGTGAGAGAGGGGGAAGAGGGAGGGTTACAGCAGGCATGAGGCTGGGGAAGGAAATGTGTCTCCCTGTTCCCATCCGGATAGCATTACATTGCTGCCTGTGGGATCCCCCTGTGCAGAAACGGCCTGCAGCTTTTCCTGAACTGCAGCAGGGAACACACGACGTTTCTGGGGGAGGGGGTGGAATTTCCCTGTCTCTGTCACTCCAGCTTTCTCTCTCCCTCTCTCTTTCCAGACAGGACCCCTTGCTGCTCCTGTCCACTGAGGGTTAACCCCAGGACAGACATGGTTTCAACAAAGGCCTTTCTTTATTTTTGGTTTAATAATAAATCTATATTTCTTTCCCCTGTTGGTTGTGTTACTCCAGTTCCAAACCCTGATCTCACACAAACCCCCAAAACACTGGCAGTAATCACAGTCCCCAACCCACTCTCCCTCTCACCCCAACCCACTCTCCCTCTCACCCCAACCCACTCTCCCTCTCACCCCAACCCACTCTCCCTCTCACCCCAACCCACTCTCCCTCTCACCCCAACCCACTCTCCCTCTCACCCCAACCCACTCTCCCGCTCACCCCAACCCACTCTCCCTCTCACCCCAACCCACTCTCCCTCTCACCCCAACCCACTCTCCCTCTCACCCCAACCCACTCTCCCTCTCACCCCAACCCACTCTCCCTCTCACCCCAACCCACTCTCCCTCTCACCCCAACCCACTCTCCCTCTCACCCCAACCCACTCTCCCTCTCACCCCAACCCACTCTCCCTCTCACCCCAACCCACTCTGCCTCTCACCCCAACCCACTCTCCCTCTCACCCCAACCCACTCTCCCTCTCACCCCAACCCACTCTCCCTCTCACACCAACCCACTCTGCCTCTCACCCCAACACACTCTCCCTCTCACCCCAACCCACTCTGCCTCTCACCCCAACCCACTCTCCCTCTCACCCCAACCCACGCTCCCTCTCACCCCAACCCACTCTGCCTCTCACCCCAACCCACTCTCCCTCTCACCCCAACCCACTCTCCCTCTCACCCCAACCCACTCTCCCTCTCACCCCAACCCACTCTCCCTCTCACCCTAACCCACTCTCCCTCTGATCCCATCCCACTCTCCCTCTCAGCCCAACCCTCTCACACCAACCCACTCTCCCTATCACCACTCCCTGTCCTGGTAGTCTTTGATGGGGACAGTATAGAGGGAGATTTACTCAGTATCTAACACCGTGCTGTACCTGCTCTGGGAGTGTATGATGGGCACAGTGTAGGGGAGCTTTACTCTGTATCTTACCCCGTGCTGTACCAGTCCTGGGAGTGTTTGATGGGGACAGTATAGAGGTAGATTTACTCTTATATAACCTTGAGCTGTACCAGTCCTGGGAGTGTTTGATGGAGACAGTGTAGAGGGAGATTTACTCTGTATCTAACCCCATGCTGTACATGCCCTGGGAGTGTATGATGGCCACAGTGTAGAGGGAGCTTTACTCTGTATCTAACCCTGATCTGTTCCAGTCCTGGGAGTGTTTGATAGGGACAGTATAGAGGGAGCTTTAATCTGTTTCTAACCCTGTCCAGTTCCTGTCCAGGGAGTGTTTGATGGGGACAGTATAGAGGGAGCTTTACTCTGTATCTAACCCCGTGGTGTATTGCCTGGGAGTGTTTGATGTGGACAGTGTAGAGGTAGCTTTACTCTGTATCTAACCCCGTGCTGTACCTGCCCTGGGAGTGTTTGATGGGGACAGTATCGAGGGAGCTTTACTCTGTATCTAACCCTGTTCTGTTCCTGTCCAGGGAGTGTTTGATGGGGACAGAATCGAGGGAGCTTTACTCTGTATCTAGCCCCTGCTGCATCATCTCTGGGAGTGTTTGTTGGCAACATTCTTGCCCAAAACAAAAACAATCCACAAATCAGGCCTAATAAATTGAACGTCAGTTTCCTTGTTTGATTCTCCCTGGTCTGTTCTGATTCTCTGATAGATCCCTCGTGTTTACCCTCCACATGAGCAGTCTTCCTAATCCCGTCTACCTGTCCTGCTCCCAACGCGGCATCCGACTACAATAAGGCCAGTGATACAGGAGCGTCTCAGCGAGTGAGACAGGTGAGTCTTGAACCTGACCTGGGTGTATGTGAGTGACCCGGGTTAATCCGACACTCCAGGGACAGTTTAGACAGTTCGAGTGCATCCCAGCTTTGCCAGAATGAGACCTGGATTCCAAGGGTTAAATTGCAAAGTGAGATTGCACAAACTCGGGTTGTATTCCCTGAAATCTAGTAGCATCAGGGGTGACTTGATCAAATGGTCAAATCCTATTGATGTTACCTGTATGTTGCAAAGTTATTCTAATAATTTTCATCCCACAGAGTCAAAATTTCTGCGATTCTGTGTCTGAGTCAGAACTTCAAATAGTTCAGATTCACTGTTTAAAATAAGCAGTCACTTTTCTGTGGTGGTTTTTGAGATTGAGTATGGATCTCAGAATCTGTCAGTGGAAGGGAGTTTCTACAGAGATAGGAAATGGGATTGATGAATAAAGGTGCAGGATTTTGTTCACTGCATTAGATTGTGTCTGTTGCAGTTTCCCAGGAGTTTACATTTTCATGGGAAAGGGATGATCATCCAATGTCAACAATTCAATTTCTTCAGACAAGTGAAAACGCAAGAGAAAGAGGGAATATACCAACACTGGAACAAACAGGCAACCGTATGAGGAAGGTTTCAATTCTCTGCATGTTTTAATGTGAATTCCTGAGCTAAAGATTGAAATAAACAGGAGTTTAAATCTCACACTGGGAAGCCGTACAATTTCAGTCCTGTTAGCCTAAAATTAAAAATAAATATCTACAATTAAAAATTTCTTGTACAAAGAGAATTTGACCCTGTATCGAACCCCATAATGTATTTGGGTTGGGAGTGTTTGATGACAGTGTAGCCAAAGCTTTAATTTGAAACAAGTTTCTGCAAACGTCAATTGATGCAAAGTCTCTTGTTAATGTTTCAATCTGAGGATGATAGATTTTTGTTAGGCAAAGGTGTAAAGAGATATGGAGGTCGATCAGAGATCAGTCAGGATCTCATTGAATGTCAGAAACAGGGTGTGGGGAGAAATGGAATCTTCCTCTTCCAATGTACTATGATAAATATCCTTCCTTCAATCTCTTGTCTCTCCGTCTCCCTCTCCATCTGTGTCTCTGTCTTCTCACTCGCTCTCTCTCTCTCTCTCTCTCTCTCTTCCTCTCTCAGAATCTATATAAATGACACAAACACCAGTCAGTCTTTTAGGTTTGTTCACAGGGGCCATATTATGTGCCCACAGCACTGGGACATTTCTGACAGAGTTGACTCCTCAGGAATGTGACATTGGTACTTTCAACGTGACAGAGACACAACTATGGAGACACTGATCAGACACTCATCCCCCAAACACCGCATTTTGCACGGGTTCCAGGTCATCACCACTCGCTGATTTAAAAAGATTTTCACCACATCCCCCCCCCTTCATCCCTTTCTCAAAACCTTCACCCTGTCTCTCCCCCTGTCACCATCGAACCAATTTTTTGAATTTGACTCTCTATGGACCCCATACTGTAATTGGGTTGGGAGTGTTTGATGAACAGTGTAGTCAAAGCTTCACTCTGAAACACTGGAATTGAGGTTAAGGGGTGATTTGATCAAATGCTTCAAGATACTAATGTAAATGAATCATGTTTTTTATAGCCAGGCATGTTGAAAAATATTTGGAGCTTTACCCTTTTCTCCAGCTGATGAACTTTTAATTTGAACACTTTTTAAATTGAACTCAAATTCAAAGGTGAATGACGCTTTTTAATCTCATAACTCAATTGTTGTGGGAGCTTTACTCTGTATGGAACCCCATGCTGTACCTGTTCTGGGAGCGTTTGATGGGGACAATTTAACAACAACTTTAATTCCTATCTTACCCCGCGCTGTCCAATAACGGATGCAGATTCAGATAAATCGGATGTTTCATTTCTGTGTCACTTTCTGTATCTTGAAGCTTCCATTTGGAGCTGGAAATCTGTCAGTTGATGAATGTTGTCTTGAAAATTTCACCCTGAATAGTGTGAGCCTTAGTATTGTGGAAACATGTGAAGAAAGTGTTTGCATTCACACATTCCTACATTGTGAAATGTAAGTTACCTTTGAACCAATAGGATGTGGGGCCAGGGAGTCTGAATGGGCAACAGGATTTGGATGATTAAAGAGTAAATTTTAATGATGTCCTTTGAAGGAGCCGTTTACTGTAAATGTCCCGAGACAATGAAATGGTTCCCCAATGTCTGAATAACTTTCCAAGTCCTCAGAGACATGAAGGGGGCAGAGCTATTGTAAGTTACAGATCATGAGATACCAGTGAATCACAGAATTGAAGTTGTGGGGCCCTCTCCTGTTTCAGAATGTCAGTTTTGATGTTTAACTCTGTGAAACTTGGCTAATGATTCTTAAAGCAGAAAGTTCCAATCCAATCTGTAACCTGCACTTCAAATTCCAAAGAGATATGTACACCTTAAGTGAATGGGTGAAATAGTGAAAGATGGATTTCATTGTAGGCAAATGTGTGGCTCCTCACTTTAAAAAGGATGGAACAGGTTCCATTATAAATGGTGAAAAGCTGCAAACAGTGAGGGTCCAGAGAGTCCCTATGCATTTGTGTCAAGACTAAGAAAACATCAAACAGTTCCAATGAGAAATTAAATTTGATATTTGGGATAAAGCAGGTTAAAAACTCACACTACACATTCCATGAATCAGCCTCTGTAACCTGCACTTCAGCACATCACAAGAAAAAATATGTTTTCAACAGTTTGTGATTCCAGTCTGTAACTCAATCCCGGGTATCTATTATTCTATATATAAACTCCCCGAACCCCTCGATTAGATTCCAGTCCGTAACTCACTCCCGGGTCTCTATTATTCTTTATATAAACCCCCTGAACACCTCGATTAGATTCCAGTCTGGAACTCAATCCCGGGTATCGATTAATCTTTATATTAACCCCCTGAACACCTCGATTAGATTCCAGTCTGTAACTCACACCTGGGTAATTATTATAATATATATAAACCCCCTGATCACTTCGATTAGATTCCAGTCTGTAACTCACTCCTGGGTATCTAATTTTCTATATATAAACCCCACAATCCCCTTGATTAGATTCCAGTCTGTAACTCACTCCCGCGTATCTATGATTCTATATATAAACCCTCTGAACCCCTCGATTAGATTCCAGTCTGTACCTCACTCCCGGGTATCTATTATTCTATATAAAAACCCCACAAACCCCTCGATTAGATTCCAGTCTGTACCTCACTCCCGGGTATCTATTATTCTATATATAAATCCCACAAACCCCTCGATTCGATTCCAGCACTTCCACATCACAAGTTGAGGAAGGGGTCTCCCCCCATTTTAAAGATGGAGAAAGGATCTCCCTCCAATTTAAAGATGGAGAAGGGATATGTCACAGGATATTGTTCTTTATACTCAATAAAGTTAACTAATTTCTGAACATTTTCAGTTTCCCCCTACACTTTCTCTTTCTCTCACCTTCATTTTCATTCTCTCCCTCTCCCACCCCATCTCTCTGCCACTCTACCACATTTCTCTGTTTCTCTCTCTCACCCCATCACTTTACCCTAAACTCGCTCCCCTCTCTTCACCTCTCTCTCTCTCACCTCATCCCTTTTCCTTTCATTTTATCTCTTCTCTCTATCTCACTCACTCGCCCCAGCTCTCTTTCTCTCTCACCCTGTCTCTCCACTGCTCCGTCTCTCTATCTCTCATTCCGGCTATCTCTCCCTCTCTCTCACTCCTTTCCTCCGTTGCTCTGCTCCTCTCTCTGTCGCCCCCATCTCTCTCCCTCTCACCTTGTCTCTCTTTCTACCTCTGTACCTCTTTCATCCCATCTATCTCGCCCTCTCTCTCTCTCCCTCTCTCCCTCTCCCACTTCTTTTGAGCCAAAATTGGATATAAAGCTGAATAGAAATTTTTTTCAGGGTCCCGTGAAAAGGCAGATGATTCAGACCAGCGAAATGTGGATACAGAATTGGCTGATGGATAGGAAACAGAGAGTTCACGGATATTTTTCCTGCTGGATGTAGGATTGTAGTAGAGTTTCACTGGGGTCAGTATTGGAACCCTGGATTTCCCTGCTGTATATAAATGATTGAGATATTGGTGTGCAGGGGACCATTTGAGAGTTTGTGGATGGCACAAAACTTGGGAGAATGATAAACAGAGAGGGGGGACAGTGTAGAGCATCAAAAGGACATTTACAAGTTGGGAGAGTGGGCAGATAGGTGGCCAATGATGTTCAATGTGGAGACGTTTGATGTGATGCATTTTGGTAGGAGGAACATGGACAGGAAAAATAAAATTAGGGGTGAAATTATGAATGGGGTGCAGGAGCAGAAAAACCTGGTGGAGATGTTCATAGATCATTGAAGGTGGCAGGACAGGTTGAGCCAGTGATTCAAAAAGCATATCGTATCCTGGACTTTACTAATAGGGGCATAGAGTACAAGAGCAGGGAGGTTATGCTGAATTTATATAAGACGCTAGTTAGACCTCAGATGGAGTATTGTGAACAGTCCTGGGAGCCACACTATAGGAAGGATATGATTCCCGGGGCAGTGTGATTACGTGGGATGGAATTGAGATTTACACCCCTTCTGTGTTTGATGTTGGAATCAGCTTCATTTGGGGTGTGCTGTGTTTCGTAGACATTTTCAGATCTTTTTAAATAATTCCCTTTTTTTATAGACTGCATCACTGAGTGTGAATTGGAGCTTAGCATCCATTTTTTAAATTGTTTGAAAATAGTTTTAAACTTCGCCCCTAGTTCCAAACTCTCCCACAAGGGGAAACATCTTCTCCACATCCACCCTGTCAAGTCACCTCAGTAACTTACATCTTTCACTAAGATCACCTCTCCAAATTCTAAACTCCAATGGATACAGGCCCAGCCTGTCCAACCTTTCCTCATAAGAAAATCAGAATCCTTTCCTCATAAGATCAGAGATGATGAGAAATGCCTCACACAATTGGCCTTGTCCTTGTCTTCATTGGATTCTGAGCAACAACCTGTTTCCGTTCTGATTGCACTAGACCAGGCCTCTGTTTGAATTACACTAGACCCTGCCTCAGTTAATACTGCACTAGACATTCTCTAAGTTGATATAACACGTGGCCGTGTCTCTCTGAATGCTACACTTCACCCGGCCTCTGTTTGGATGACACACGACCATTTCTCTGTTTATAACACAATAGGCCCTGTCTTTACTTGGTATCTAACCCGGTGTTGAACCTTCCCTGGGCCTGTTTGATGGGACAGAGCAGAGGGAATTTAACTCTCTATCGAACCCCATAGTGTATTTGGTTTGGGTGTGTTTGTTGAACAGTGCGGATGAAGCTTTACACTGGAATTTAGGTGAGGGGGTGATTTGATGAAATATTTCTGGATAATAATGCAAGTAGATGTTCGAAAAAGACTAACTATTTCCGTCGGTTTGGGGAGTCTGGGCCTTGGGGCCATGGTTTTTCAACTATGTTTAGAATTTTAGAATTGCAGGAGGGAAACTAAGAAACACTTTAAAACACCAAGCGTGGTATTAGTTTGGATCTCTCTCACATGAACGGAAATTGATGCTGAGCCACTATTCCATGTTTAAAACTGAGGCTGATAGATTTCTGTTAGCTAACACGCTGCAGAGATATGAGACCAAGTGGTTCAATCACAGATCAGCCAGGATCGCATTGAATGTCAGAACAGGGTTGGAGGGTTAAATGGCCTCTTGCTCTTTCCATGTGCTATCACCAACATCCTTTATTCACTGTCTGGCTCTCAGTCACCCACTTGGTCTGAGAGTCTCTATTTCTCATTCACTCGATCTGTGTCTTCTCTCCCTGTCTCTCTTCCTCTGAGAATCTAGTCTACAAACACCAGGCAGCCAGTTTAGGTTTGTTCACAGTGGCCATTTTATGTCCCCACAGCAATGGGACATTTAGGACAGAGTAAACTCATGTAACATTAGTATTTTAAACGTGACAGAGACACAGGTATGGAGACATAAATTCCACGTGTATTCCCTGGAATATTGAAGGATCCGGGCGTTCACTCCCACACTTTGCTGTTGTGAATTTGAATTCTGAATTTTCTAAAACTGAATCTGGAAGTAAAAACCCCCGGGATGGAATGATTCACATTCTTTCTGCTGCTGCAAAGCCCGTGTCTGTGTCTGTTTCTCAGTATTTATTAACAATTTAAGATAATAGTTTAAAATGCCACAAGTTTGCCATAATGTCTGGAAAGAGGGTTGAAACAGAGGGGCTGAGGTAGCAAAACAAGAGGAGGGGGTGTGAATAGACACAGGATCTGGGGGTCTCCAATGTGTAGACTCTGCCCAGCTCCCACTCACATCTTTTAGAAAAGGCCGAATTGCGAAAATGAATCCAGGGACAGTGAAGCAAGTGACTCACTAACAATGAGAGCATTTTAAACATTCATTCATTCACTGCAAAGCGCTCAGTCTTTCTGAGGTTCTGAAGGGGTCGGGGGTCTTCACTGTCTTAGTCCTTCTCCGACTTGCTGCCTCTCTCTCTCTGTGTAAATATTGCCCCATTTAAAAAGTGCTGAGCAGAGCTGGCTGCACCCTGTGGAATCTTGCTGTGCCCAAATTCCCTGCAGTGTTTCATACTGTGCCACAACCAGTTAATTGATTAAAAATGTGCTGATTGGACTGATTTCCTTTCCGTCAGGATCCCTTTACCAAGTCCTAACTGTGAGAGTGTGTAAAAGTTTGTGCTAATTCCTGAATAATGCTGGTGTTTTAGGCAGGGCGATGAATTGGGAGGTGGAACAGTCATTTGAATTCAGTCTCTCTAGGATGTGTCCCTACGTTACAACAGAGAGAGAGGGGGGAGATTGAGGGAAACAGGAAAAGACAGTGAAACAGAGGCAGGGGGTTGGGTGTGAGGAAGAGACACAGGGTCTGGGGGGGTGGTTAGGGGAGGGTCTCCAGTGTGCAGTCAGTACCCAGCTCCCAGTCTCTGCAGAAAAGCCTCAGTCACACCCTCCTGGGGACGCCTGGTTTGTAAAAATCGATGCTGGGACGGAGATTTCAAAAAGTCTCCCCCAGGAAGCAGCAGCTTGTTCCCGGTTTGAAGAGAAGGAGTTTAGGCCTTTCTGGGGATGTGTCCGGACTCGGAGCACACATGGTGCCCGGCAGGTGGGAGAGGGGGAAGAGGGAGGGTTACAGCAGGCATGAGGCTGGGGAAGGAAATGTGTCTCCCTGTTCCCATCCGGATAGCATTACATAGCTGCCTGTGGGATCCCCCTGTGCAGAAACGGCCTGCAGCTTTTCCTGAACTGCAACAGGGAACACACGACGTTTCTCACCCCAACCCACTCTCCCTCTCACCCCAACCCACTCTCCCTCTCATCCCATCCCACTCTCCCTCTCACCCCAACCCACTCTCCATCTCACCCCAACCCACTCTCCCTCTCACCCCAACCCACTCTCCCTCTCACCCCAACCCACTCTCCCTCTCACCCCAACCCACTCCCCCTCTCACCCCAACCCACTCTCCCTCTCACCCCAATCTACTCTCCCTCTCACCCCAACACAATTTCATTCTCACCCCAACCCACTCTCCCTCTCACCCCAACCCACTCTCCCTCTCACCCCAACCCACTCTCCCTCTCACCCCAGCCCACTCTCCCTCTCACCCCAACCCACTCTCCCTCTCACCCCAACCCACTCTCCCTCTCACCGCAACGCTCTCTCCCTCTCACCCCAACTCACTCTCCCTCTCACCTCAACCCACTCTCCCTCTCACCCCAACCAACTCTCCCTCTCACCCCAACCCACTCTCCCTCTCACCCCAACCCACTCTCCCTCTCACCCCAACCCAGTCTCCCTCACACCCCAACCCGCTCTCCCTCTCACCCCAACCCGCTCTCCCTCTCACCCCAACCCGCTCTTCCTCTCACCCCAACCCGCTCTCCCTCTCACCCCAACCCGCTCTCCCTCTCACCCCAACCCGCTCTCACTCTCACCCCTACCCGCTCTCCCCCTCACCCCAACCCTCTCTCCCTCTCACCCCAACCCGCTCTCCCACTCACCCCAACCCCCTCTCCCTCTCACCCCAACTCACTCTCCCTCTCACCCCAACCCGCTTTCCCACTCACCCCAACCCACTCTCCCTCTCACCCCAACCCACTCTCCCTCTCTCCCCAACCCACTCTCCCTCTCTCCCCAACCCACTCTCCCTCTCACCGCAACCCACTCTCCCTCTCACCGCAACCTACTCTCCCTCTCACCCCAACCCACTCTCCCTCTCACCCCAACCCACTCTCCCTCTCACCCCAACCCACTCTCGCTCTCCCCACAACCCACTCTCCCAATCACCCCAACCCAATCTCCCTCTCACCCCATCCAACTCTCCCTCTCACTCCAACCCTCTCTCCCAGGGAGATTTACTCTGTATCTAACCCCGTGCTGTTCCTGTCCTGAGAGTGTATGATGGGGACAGTTTAGCGGGAGTTTACTCAGTATATAACCCCTGCTTTACCTTTCCAGGGAGAGTTTGATGGGGACAGTGTAGAGCAAGCTTTACCCTGTATCAAACCCCGTGCTGTACCTGCCCTGGGAGTGTTTGATGGGGACGGTGTAGAGGGAGCTTTACTCTGTATCTAACCCAGTACTGTACTTGCCCTGGGAGTGTTTGATGATGACAGTGCAGTGGGACCTTTATTCTGTATCTAAACCCGTGCTGTACCTGGCCTGGGAGTGTTTGATGGGGATGGTGTAGTGGGAGATTTACTCTGTATCTAACACCGTGCTGTACCTGTCCTGGGAGTGTTTGATGGGGATTGTGTAGAGGAAGCTTTACTCTGTATCTAACCCCGTAATGTACCTGCACTGGGAGTGTTTGATGGGGATGGTGTAGAGGGAGCTTTACTCTATATCTAACCCCGTGCTGTACCTGTCCTGGGAGGGTTTGATGGGGAAGTTTAGAGGGAGCTTTACTCTGTATCTAACCCCGTGCTGTACCAGTCCTGTGAGAGTTTGATGGGGAGAGTATAGAGGGAGGTTTACCCTGTATCTAACCCTGTGCTGTAGCGGACCTGGTAGTGTTTGATGGAGACAGTGTAGAGGGAGCTTTACACTGTATCTAACCCTGTCCTGGGAGTGTTTTATGGGAACAGTGCAGAGGGAGCTTCACCTTGTATCAAACCCTGTGCTGTACCTGTCCTGGGAGTGTTTGATGGGGACAGTATCGAGGGAGCTTTACTCTGTATCTAACCCTGTGCTTACCTGTCTTGGGAGTGCTTGATGGGGACAGTATCGACGGAGCTTTATCCGTATCTAACCCCGTGCTGTACCTGTCCTGGGAGTGTTTGATGGGGAAGTGTAGAGGTAGCTTTACTCTGTATCTGACCCTGTCATGTTCCCGTCCTGGGAGTGTTTGATGGGGACAGTATCGAGGGAGCTTTACTCTGTATCTAACCCCGTGCTGTACCTGTCCTGGGAGTGTTTGATGTGGACAGTATCGAGGGAGCTTTACTTTGTATCTAGCCCCTGCTTCATCCTTTCTGGGAGTGTTTGTTGGCAACATTCTCACCCAAAACCAAAACAATCCACAAATCAGGTCTAATAAATTGAACATCAGTTTCCTTCTTTGATTCTCCCTGGTCTGTTCTGATTCTCTGATAGATTCCTCGTGTTTACCCTCCACACGAGCAGTCATCCTAATCCCATCTACCTGTCCTGCTCCCAACGTGGCATCCGACTACAATAAGGCCAGTGATACAGGAGCGTCTCAGCGAGTGAGACAGGTGAGTCTTGAACCTGACCTGGTTATTTGTGAGTGACCCGGGTTAATCCGACACTCCAGGGACAGTTTAGACAGTTCGAGTGCATCACAGCTTTGCCAGAATGAGACCTGGATTCCAAGGGTTAAATTGCAAAGTGAGATTGCACAAACTCGGGTTGTATTCCCTGAAATTTAGTAGCATCAGGGGTGACTTGATCAAATTGTCAAATCCTGAGAGGAACTGGGTGGGGAGATTAGGGGAATGTATGAGGTCTTGTCCTGAGTAACAAGCTTTGTGAGGCATCTTATCGAATCCCTTTTGAACAGACAAGTATCCTCCTGTCACTACAGGTTACCTGTATGTTGCAAAGTTATTCTGATAATTTTCATCCCACAGAGTCAAAATTTCTGCGATTCTGTGACTGAGTCAGAACTTCAAATTCAGATTCACTGTTTAAAATAAGCAGTCACTTTTCTGTGGTGGTTTTTGAGATTGAATATGGATCTCAGAATCTGTCAGTGGAAGGGAGTTTCTACAGAGATAGGAAATGGGATTGATGAATAAAGGTGCAGGATTTTGATCACTGCATAAGATTGCGTCTGTTGCAGTTTCCCAGGAGTTTACATTTTCATGGGAAAGGGATGATTATCCAATGTCAACAATTCAATTTCTTCAGACAAGTGAAAACGCAAGAGAAAGAGGGAATATACCAACACTGGAACAAACAGGCAACTGTATGAGGAAGGTTTCAATTCTCTGCATGTTTTAATGTGAATTCCTGAGCTAAAGGTTGAAATAAATATGAGTTTAAATCTCACACTGGGATGCCGTACAATTTCAGTCCTGTTATCCCAAATTTAAAAATAAAAATCTACAATTAGCTGGAGCTGGAAATCTGTCAGTTGATGAATGTTGTCTTGAAAATTTCACCCTGAATAGTGTGAGCCTTAGTATTGTGGCAACGTGTGAAGAAAGTGTTTGCATTCACACATTCCTACATTGTGAAATGTAAGTTAGCTTTGAAACAATAGGATGTAGTGCCAGGGAGTTTGAATGGACAAAAGGATTTGGATGATTAAAGAGTGAATTTTAATGATGTCCTTTGAAGGAGCCGTTTACTGTAAATGTCCCAAGACAATGAAATGCTTCAAAGGAAATATCCCGATTGACAGAAATGGTTCCCCAATGTCTGAAACATTTCCCACGTCTTCAGAGACATGAAGGGGGCAGACATATTGTAAGATACAGATCATGAGGTGCTAGAGAATCACAGAATTGAAGTTGTGGGGCCCTCTCCTGTTTCAGAATGTCAGTTTTGATGTTTAACTCTGTGAAACTTGGTTAATGATTCTTAAAGCAGGAAGTTCCAATCCAATCTGTAACCTGCACTTCAAATTCCAAAGAGATATGTACACCTTAAGTGAATGAGTGAAATAGTGAAAGATGGATTTCATTATAGGCAAATGTGTGGCTGCCCACTTTAAAAAGGATGGAACAGGTTACATTATAAATGGTGAAAAGCTGCAAACAGTGAGGTTCCAAAGAGTCCCTATCCATTTGTGTCAAGACTAAGAAAACATCAAACAGTTCCAATGAGAAATTAAATTTGATATTTGGGATAAAGCTGGTTAAAAACTCACACTACCCATTCCATGAATCAGCCTCTGTAACCTGCACTTCAGCACATCACAAGAAAAATGATATTTTCAACTGTTCTTCATTCCAGTCTGTAACTCAATCCTGGGTATCTATTATACTCTATATAAACCCTCTGCACCCCTCAATTAGATTTCAGTCTGTAACTCACTCCCGGGTATCTATTATTCTCTATATAAACCCACTGAACCCCTCGATTAGATTGCAGTCTGTAACTCAATCCCAGGTATTTATTATTCTATATATAAACCCCCTGAACCCCTTGATTAGATTCCAGTCTGTAACTCAATCCCGGGTATCGATTATTCTATATATAAACTCCCCGAACCCCTTGATTAGATTGCAGTCTGTAACTCAATCCCGGGTATCTATGATTCTATATATAAACCCCGTGATCCCTTCGATTAGATTCGAGTCTGTAACTCAATCCTGGGTATCGATTATTCTATATATAAACCCCCTGCACCCCTTAATTAAATTCCAGCCTGTAACTCAATCCCGGGTATCTATGATTCTGTATTTAAACCCCCGGAAGCACTCGATTAGATTCCTGTCTGTAACTCACTCCCGGGTATCTATTATTCTATATATAAACCCCTCATTCCCCTCGATGAGATTCCGTTCTTTAACTCACTCCCGGTTATCTTTTATTCGATATATATTATATCTACATGATTTATATATAAACCACCCCGAACCCCTCGATTAAATTTCAGCCCGTAACTCACTCCCGGGCTTCTGTTATTCTATATATAAACCACCCGAAACTCCTCCGTTAGATTCCTGCCTGTAACTCACTGCCGGGTGTCTGTTATTCTATATATAAACCACCCCAAACCCCTCCGTTAGATTCCTGTCTGAAACTCACTGCCGGGCGTCTGTTATTCTATATATAAACAAACCCAAACCCCTCCGTTAGATTCCAGTCTGTAACTCAATCTCGGGTATCTGTTGTGATTAATATCATTCTTTGATCGTCTGCCTGTTCATCCCCTCTCACTCTGTGTCTCGCTCTTTAACATTCCCTCATTCCGCGTCTGCTCTCTCGCTCTCTCTCTCTCCCCCTCTCAGATTCTGTAAGAAATTTCCCCAAACTCCAGGCGTCCATTTTAGGTTTGTTCACAGTGGCCATTTTATGTCCCCACAGCACTGGGACATTTATGACAGAGTTGACTACTCACGAATGGTAAATTAGTCCTTTCAATGTGACAGAGACACAGATATCTCCCTCCATTTTAAAGATGGAGAAACTCTGTTTATCACTCAATAGGCCCTGTCTTTACTTGGTTTCTGACCCTGTGCTGCCCCTTCCCTGGGCCTGTTTGATGGGACAGAGCAGAGGGAATGTTACTCTCTATCGAACCCCATACTGTATTTGGTTTGGGTGTGTTTGTTAAACAGAGTGGATGAAGCTTTACACTGGAATTTAGGTGAGGGGGTGATTTGATGTTCTTTATACTCAATAATGTTAACAAATTTTTGAACATTATCAGTTTCCCCCTACACTTTCTCTTTCTCTCATCCTGTCTCGTTCCTTCTCTCCCCCTCCCATCCCATCTGTCTGCCACTCTATATATTTCTCTGTTTCTCTCTCTCACCCCATCAATTTACCCTACACTCGCTCCCCTCTCTTCATCTCTCTCTCTCAACTCATCCCTTTTTCTTTTTCTCGATCTCCCCTCTCTATTTCACTCGCTTACCCAGCTCTCTTTCCCTCTCACCCTGTCTCTCTGCCCCTCTGTCTCTCTATCTGTCGTTCCGTCTTTCTCTCTCTCACTCACTCCTTTCCTCCGTTACTCTGCTACTCTCTCTGTCGCACCCATCGCTCTCCCTTTTACCTTGTCTCTCTGTTGCTCTCTTTCTATCTCTGTACCTCTTTCATCCCATCTATCTCACCGTCTATCTCTCTCTCTCTCTTTCTCTCCCAGGAAAACAGAGAATACACGCAATCTCACACACACATACATTCTTCCTCACACACAAACACACACACACACATATATACATTCTCTCTCTCTCATGTACACACAAACACACGCACACACTTGCACAGATATATACTTTCTCATAGACGCAGGCACACACACATAAAAACCAGGATCGCATTGAATGTCAGAACAGGGTTGGAGGGTTAAATGGCCTCTTGCTCTTTCCATGTGCTATGACCAATATCCTTTATTCACTGTCTGGCTCTCAGTCACCCACTTGGTCTGAGAGTCTCTATTTCTCATTCACTCGATCTGTGTCTTCTCTCCCTGTCTCTCTTCCTCTGAGAATCTAGTCTACAAACACCAGGCAGCCATTTTAGGTTTGTTCACAGTGGCCATTTGATGTCCCCACAGCAATGGGACATTTAGGACAGAGTAAACTCATGTAACATTAGTATTTTAAACGTGACAGAGACACAGGTATGGAGACATAAATTCCACGTGTATTCCCTGGAATATTGAAGGATCCGGGCGTTCAGTCCCACACTTTGTTGTTGTGAATTTGAATTCTGAATTTTCTAAAACCGAATCTGGAAGTAAAAACCCCCGGGATGGAATGATTCACATTCTTTCTGCTGCTGCAAAGCCCGTGTCTGTGTCTGTTTCTCAGTATTTATTAACAATGTAAGATAATAGGATAGAATGCCACTAGTTTGCCATAATTCAACTCAGTCAGAAATGTCCCAATGTTATGACCGATATCATTCTTTCATCGTCTGCCTGTTCATCCCCTCTCACTCTGTGTCTCTCTCTTTAACATTCCCTCATTCCGCGTCTGCTCTCTCTCTCTCTCTCTCTCTCTCCCCCTGTCAGATTCTGTAAGAAAAATCCCCAAACACCAGGCAGCCATTTTAGGTTTGTTCACAGTGGCCATTTTATGTTCCCACAGCATTGGGACATTTATGACAGAGTTGACTACTCACGAATGGTAAATTAGTCCTTTCAACGTGACAGAGACACAGATATCTCCCTCCATTTTAAAGATGGAGAAACTCTGTTTATCACTCAATAGGCCCTGTCTTTACTTGGTATCTAACCCTGTGCTGCCCCTTCCCTGGGCCTGTTGGATGGGACAGAGCAGAGGGAATGTTACTCTCTCTCGAACCCCATACTGTATTTGGTTTGGGTGTGTTTGTTGAACAGTGTAGATGAAGCTTTACACTGGAATTTAGGTGAGGGGGTGATTTGATGAAATATTTCAGGATAATAATGCAAGTAGAGGTTGGAAAAAGACTAAGTATTCCCGCCGGTTTGGGGAGTCTGGGCCTTGGGGTCATGGTTTTTCAACTATGTTTAGAATTTTAGAATTTCAGGAGGGAAACTAAGAAACATTTTAAAACACCAAGTGTGGTATTAGTTTGGATCTCTCTCACATGAACGGAAATTGATGCTGAGCCACGAGTCCATGTTTAAAACTGAGGCTGATAGATTTCTGTTAGCTAACACGCTGCAGAGATATGAGACCAAGGGCTTCAGTCACAGATCAGCCAGGATCTCATTGAATGTCGGAACAGGGTTGGAGGGTTAAATGGCCTCTTGCTCTTTCCATGTGCTATGACCAATATCCTTTATTCACTGTCTGGCTCTCAGTCACCCACTTGGTCTGAGAGTCTCTATTTCTCATTCACTCGATCTGTGTCTTCTCTCCCTGTCTCTCTTCCTCTGAGAATCTAGTCTACAAACACCAGGCAGCCATTTCAGGTTTGTTCCCAGTGGCCATTTTATGTCCCCACAGGAATGGGACATTTAGGACAGATTTGACTCCTCACGAATGGAAAATTAGTACTTTCAACGTGACAGAGACACAGATATCTCCGTCCATTTTAAAGATTGAAAAGGGAACTCCCTCCGTTTTAACGGTGGAGAAGTTATCTGCCTCCATTTTAAATATTGAGAATGGTTCTCGCCCCATTTCGTCAGGTCTCTCTCTCCCTACCGCTTTTTCCTTCCCTCGACTCGTCTCTCTGAGGATCTCTCTCATCCCATCGCTATTTCGGACACTCACTCCCCTCTCTCTGCCTCTCCCTCACCCCACCCATTTTTCTTTCATTCAATCGCCTCTCTCTATCTCTCTTTCTCGCCCTCTCTCTCTTTCTCCCTCAGCCCATCTCATTGTCGCTATCTCCCTCTCTCTCGCCCCATCTCTCTCCCCTTCACCCTCTCTGTCTTTCATTTTATCTCACTGTCATTCTCTGACCCTCTCTCTCTCGCCCTCTCTCTCTTTCTTTCTCACCCCATCTCACTCTCACTATTTCCCGCTCTCTCTCTCTCTCGCGCTCTCTCTCTTTCTTTCTCACCCCATCTCACTCACTATTTCCCTCACTCTCTCTCTCTCATCCTATCTCTCTTTCTTTCTCACCCCATTTCACTCTCACTATTTCCCTCTCTCTCTCTCTCTCTCTCTCTCGCGCTCTCTCTCTTTCTTTCTCACCCCATCTCACTGTAACTATTTCCCTCTCTCTCTCACCCCATCTCTCTGCCCTTCACCCTCTCTCTCTCACCCCATCTCACTCTCACTAATTCCATCTCTCTCTCTCTCGCGCTCTCTCTCTTTCTTGCTCACCCCATCTCACTGTAACTATTTCCCTCTCTCTCTCACCCCATCTCTCTGCCCTTCACCCTCTCTCTCTGTCTCTCATTCTATCTCTGTCATTCTCTGACCCTCTCTCTATCGCCCCGTCTCTATCCCTATCACCACCTCTCTCTGTCGCTCTCTCTCCCTCGCTCTGCCACTGACTCTCTGTCACATTCGTTCTCTCCCACGCCTGTCTCTTTCTCCATCGCTCTCTTTCTCGCCTCGCCTTTCACTGTCTCTCTCTCACTACAACACCCTGCCCCTCTCTCTATCTCGCCCTGTCTCTCTATCTCTCTTGGCGAGTTTTGTCTCTCTTTCTCTATCTCAATCTGTCTCTCTCTCACCATCTCTCTGCCTCTCTCTCTCTCTCACTCTCTCTCTCACTCCATCAGCCTCCCCCTCTCCCCACCATCCCCAATTTCCCTTTTCAGCAAATTTTGGGTGTGAAGCTGAAGGGAAAATATTCTCAGGGTTTCGGGGAAAGGGCGGACGAGTCAGACCAGTGAAACTTTCCTTGCAGAGTGTCGAAAGTAGTTTGATGGGCTGAATGGCCTCTTCGATTAGATTCCAGTCTATTACTCAATCGGAGGTATCTGTTATTCTATATATAAATCCCCTGAACCCCTCGATTAGATTCCAGTCTGTAACTCAATCGCGGATATCTATTATTCTATATATAAACCCCCTGAACCCCTCGATTAGATTCAAGTCTGTAACTCACTCCCGGGTATCTGTTATACTAAATATGAACCCAACGAACCCTTCGATTAGATTCCAGCCTGTAACTCAATCCCGGGAATCTGTTATTCTATATATAAACCACCCCGAACCCCTCGATTAGATTCCAGTCTGTAACTCCCTCCCGGGTATATGTTATTCTATATATAAACCACCCCGAACCCCTCGATTAGATTCCAGCCTGTAACTCACTCCCAGGTATCTGTTATTCTATATATAAACCACCCCGAACCCCTTGATTAGATTCCAGTCTGTAACTCACTCCCGGGTATCTGTTACTATATAAATAAACCCCCTGAAACCCACGATTAGATTCCAGTCTGTAACTCACTCCTGGGTATCTATTATTCTGTATATAATCCACCCCGAACCCCTTGATTAGATTCCAGTCTGTAACTCACTCCCGGGTATCTGTTATTCTATATATAAACCCCCTGAACCCCACGATTAGATTCCAGTCTGTAACTCACTCACGGGTATGTTATTCTATATATAATCCACCCCGAATCCCTCGATTAGATTCCAGTCTGTAACTCACTCCCAGGTATCTATTATTCTATATATAAACCCCCCGAACCCCTCGATAAGATTCCAGTCTGTAACTCACTGCCGGGTTTCTGATATACTAAATATGAACCCACCGAACCCCTCGATTAGAATCCAGCCTATAACTCAATCCCGGGTATCTGCTATTCCATATATAATCCACCCCGAACCCCGCGATTAGATTCCAGTCTGTAACTCATTCCCGGGTATCTGTTATTCTATATATAAACAACCCCGAACCCCTCGATTAGATTCCATTTTCTAACTCACTCCTGGGTATCTGTTATTCTATATATAAATCCCCCAAACCTCTCGAATTGATTCCAGTCTGTAACTTCATCTCGGGAATCTGTGATTGTAACTATAAAACCCTCAAACCCCTCAATTAGATTCCAGTCTGTAACTCAATCTCGGGCATCTGTGATTGTATAAATTAAACCCCGAATCTCTCGATTAGATTTCAGCTTGTAACTCACTCTCCTCCATCAGTGATTCTATATATAAACCCACCAAACACCTCTATTAGATTCCAGTCTGTAACTCACTCGCGGGTCTCTGTTATTCTATATATAAACCACCTCGAACACCTCGATTTGATTCCAGTCTGTAACTCACTCCCGGGTATCTGTTATTCTATATATAAACCACCACAAAACCTTCGATTTGATTCCAGTCATACTCACTCTTGGTTATCTGTGATTCTATATTTAAACCCCCTGAACACCTCGATTAGATTCCAGTCTGTAACTCATTCTCACCTATCTGATTATCTATATTTAAACCATCCCGAAAACGTCTATTAGATTCTAATCTGTAACTCACTCCCGGGTATCTGTTAGCCTATATAAATACACCCCACTCTACTCAATTAGAATCTAGTCTGTAACTCACTCCCGGGTATCTGTTATTCTATATATAAACCACCCCGAACCCCTCGATTAGATTCCAGTCTGTAACATACTCCCGGGTATCTGTTATTCTATATATAAACCACCCCTAACCCCTCGATTAGATTCCAGTCTGTAACTCACTCCCGGGTATCTGTTATTCTATATATAAACCCCCGGAACCCCTCGATTAGATTCCAGTCTGTAACTCACTCCCAGGTATCTGTTATTCTGTATATATACCACCCCGAACCCCTCGATTAGATTCCAGTCTGTAACTCACTTCTGGGTATCTGTTATTCTATATTTCAACCCGCTGAACCCCTCGATTAGATTCCAGTCTTTAACTCACTCCCGGGTATGTTATTCTACATATAAACCACCCCGAACCCCTCGATTAGATTCCAGTCTGTAACTCACTCCCGGGTATGTTATTCTATATATAAACCACCCCGAACCCCTCGATTAGATTCCAGTCTGTAACTCACTCCCGGGTATGTTATTCTATTTTAAACCACCCCGAACCCCTCAATTAGATTCCAGTCTGTAACTCACTCCCGGGTATCTGTTATTCTATTTTAAACCACCCCGAACCCCTCGATTAGATTCCAGTCTGTAACTCACTCCCGGGTATGTTATTCTATATATAAACCACCCCGAACCCCTCGATTTGATTCCAGTCTGTAACTCACTCCCGGGTATCTGTTATTCTATTTTAAACCACCCCGAACCCCTCGATTAGATTCCAGTCTGTAACTCACTCCCGGGTATGTTATTCTATATATAAACCACCCCGAACCCCTCGATTAGATTCCAGCACTTCCACATCACAAGTTGCGGAAGGGGTCCCCCCCATTTTAAAGTTGGTTAAAGGCTCTCCCTCTAATTTAAAGATGGAGAAGGGATGTCTCACAGGATATTGTCCTTTACACTCAATAATGTTAACAAATTTTTGAACATTTTCAGATTCCGCCTACACTTTCTCTTTCTCTCATCCTATCTCATTCCTTCTCTCCCTCTCCCACCCCATCTCTCTGCCACTCTATACATTTCTCTGTTTCTCTCTCTCACCCCATATCTTTACCTTACACTCGCTCCCCTCTCTTCATCTCTCTCTCTCAACTCATCCCTTTTTCTTTCGCTCGATCTCCCCTCTCTATTTCACTCGCTTACCCAGCTCTCTTTCCCTCTCACCCTGTCTCTCTGCCGCTCTGTCTCTCTATCTGTCGTTCCGTCTTTCTCTCTCTCTCTCACTCAGTACTTATCTCTGTTGCTCTGCTACTCTCTCTGTCGCTGCCATATCTCTCCCTTTCGCCTTGTCTCTCTGTTGCTCTCTTTCTATCTCTGTACCTCTTTCATCCAATCTATCTCTCCGTCTATCTCTCTCTCTCTCTTTCTCTCCCAGGAAAACAGAGAGTAATGGTTCATGGGAATTTTTCCGGCTGGATGTAGGATTGTAGTGGAGTTCCCCCGGGGTCAGTATTGGAACCCTGGATTTCCCTGATGTATATAAATGATTGAGATATTGGTGTGCAGGGGACCATTTCAGAGTTTGTGGATGGCACAAAACTTGGGAGAATGATAAACAGAGAGGGGGACAGTGTAGAGCATCAAAAGGACATTTACAAGTTGGGAGAGTGGGCAGATAGGTGGCCAATGATGTTCAATGTGCAGACGTTTGATGTGATGCATTTTGGTAGGAGAAACATGGACAGGAAAAATAAAATTAGGGGTGAAATTTTGAAGGGGGTGCAGGAGCAGAAAGACCTGGGTGGAGATGTTCATAGATCATTGAAGTTGGCAGGACAGGTTGAGCGAGTGGTTCAAAAAGCATATCGTATCCTGGACTTTACTAATAGGGGCATAGAGTACAAGAGCAGGGAGGTTATGCTGAATTTATATAAGACGCTAGTTAGACCTCAGATGGAGTATTGTGTACAGTCCTGGGAGCCACACTATAGGAAGGATATGATTCCCGGGGCAGTGTGATTACGTGGGATGGAATTGAGATTTACACCCCTTCTGTGTTTGATGTTGGAATCAGCTTCATTTGGGGTGTGCTGTGTTTTGTAGACATTTTCAGATCTTTTTAAATAATTCCCTTTTTTTATAGACTGCATCACTGAGTGTGAATTGGAGCTTAGCATCCATTTTTAAAATTGTTTGAAAATAGTTTTAAACTTCGCCCCTAGTTGCAAACTCTCCCACAAGGGGAAACATCTTCTCCACATCCACCCTGTTAAGACCCCTCAGGAACTTACATCTTTCACTAAGACCACCTCTCCAAATTCTAAACTCCAATGGATACAGGCCCAGCCTGTCCAACCTTTCCTCATAAGAAAATCGGAATCCTTTCCTCATAAGGTCAGAGATGATGAGAAATGCCTCACACAATTGGCCTTGTCCTTGTCTTCATTGGCTTCTGAGCAACAACCTTCAATAATAATTATAATAATTTCGGGGAAAGGGCAGACGAGTGAGACCAGTGAAATTTTCCTTGCAGAGTGTCGAAAGTAGATTGATGGGCTGAATGGCCTCCTTCTGTGTTGTAAACTTTCTGTGTTAGACACGCAGGTTATCATTTCATTCTCGAATAAGCTTCACTCTTTCCTCCATTGTAGGTTCCAGCACTTCCACATCACAAGTTGGGCAATGGATCTCCCTCAATTTTAAAGACAGGAATGGATCTCCCTCCATTTTAAAGACGGGAATGGATCTTCCTCCTTTTTAAAGATGGAGAAGACATAGCCTAGTGGGACATAAGCAAGGCTTTTGATAAGGTCCCACAAGGGAGAATGAAAGCGAAGGTAAGAGCCCATGGGATCCAAGGCAGTTTTTCAATTTGGATCCAGAATTGGCTGAGTGGCAGGAAGCAGAGGGTGATGGTCAAGGGGTGTTTTTGTGACTGGATCCCTGTGTCCAGTTGGGGTTCCACAGGGTCGTTCTTGGGTCCCTTGCTGTGTGTGGTATGTATAAACGATTTAGACATATACTTTCTCAAAAAACATGCTCACACAGACATAGTCTAAATCACACAGATGTATTCTCAAATGCAAACACATCCTCTCTCTTACAGACACTGATTCTCTATCTCACCGATTCACACACAGCCTCGCAGATCTATTCTTTCTCATACACGCAAACACACACAATCTCACACACACATATATTCTTCCTCACAGACAAACACACACACACACCAACTCACACACATACACGCTCTCTCACACACACACACATATATACATTCTCTCTCTCTCATGTACACACAAACACACGCACACACTTGCACAGATCTATACTATCTCATAGACGCAGGCACACACACATAAAAACCAGGATCGCATTGAATGTCAGAACAGGGTTGGAGGGTTAAATGGCCTCTTGCTTTTTCCATGTGCTAGGACCAATATCCTTTATTCACTGTCTGGCTCTCAGTCACCCACTTGGTCTGAGAGTCTCTATTTCTCATTCACTCGATCTGTGTCTTCTCTCCCTGTCTCTCTTCCTCTGAGAATCTAGTCTACAAACACCAGGCAGCCATTTTAGGTTTGTTCACAGTGGCCATTTTATGTCCCAACAGCAATGGGACATTTAGGACAGAGTTGACTCCTCACTCATGTAACATTAGTATTTTAAACGTGACAGAGACACAGGTATGGAGACATAAATTCCACGTGTTTTCCCTGGAATATTGAAGGATCCGGGCGTTCAGTCCCACACTTTGCTGTTGTGAATTTGAATTCTGAATTTTCTAAAACTGAATCTGGAAGTAAAAACCCCCGGGATGGAATGATTCACATTCTTTCTGCTGCTGCAAAGCCCGTGTCTGTGTCTGTTTCTCAGTATTTATTAACAATTTAAGATAATAGGATAGAATGCCACTAGTTTGCCATAATTCAACTCGGTCAGAAATGTCCCAATGTTAGGACCGATATCATTTTTTGATCGTCTGCCTGTTCATCCCCTCTCACTCTGTGTCTCTCTCTTTAACATTCCCTCATTCCGCGTCTGCTCTCTCTCTCTCTCTCTCTCTCTCTCTCCCTCTCTCAGATTCTGTAAGAAAAATCCCCAAACTCCAGGCAGCCATTTTAGGTTTGTTCACAGTGGCCATTTTATGTGCCCACAGCACTGGGACATTTATGACAGAGTTGACTCCTCACGAATGGTAAATTAGTCCTTTCAACGTGACAGAGACACAGATATCTCCCTCCATTTTAAAGATGGAGAAATTCTGTTTATCACTCAATAGGCCCTGTCTTTACTTGGTATCTAACCCTGTGTTGCCCCTTCCCTGGGCCTGTTTGATGGGACAGAGCAGAGGGAATGTTACTCTCTATCGAACCCCATACTGTATTTGGTTTGGGTGTGTTTGTTGAACAGTGTGGATGAAGCTTTACACTGGAATTTAGGTGAGGGGGTGATTTGATGCAATATTTCAGGATAATAATGCAAGTGGAGGTTGGAAAAAGACTAACTATTCCCGCTGGTTTGGGGAGTCTGGGCCTTGGGGTCATGGTTTTTCAACTATGTTTAGAATTTTAGAATTTCAGGAGAGAAACTAAGA
The DNA here is from genome assembly GCF_964194155.1 of Cetorhinus maximus. NCBI lineage: Eukaryota > Metazoa > Chordata > Chondrichthyes > Lamniformes > Cetorhinidae > Cetorhinus > Cetorhinus maximus. Next base: position 10,396 of record NW_027597745.1, on the reverse strand, counting down.
AACACTTTAAAACGCCAAGTGTGGTATTAGTTTGGATCTCTCTCACATGAACGGAAATTGATGCTGAGCCACTAGTCCATGTTTAAAACTGAGGCTGATAGATTTCTGTTAGCTAACACGCTGCAGAGATATGAGACCAAGGGCTTCAATCACAGATCAGCCAGGATCTCATTGAATGTCAGAACAGGGTTGGAGGGTTAAATGGCCTCTTGCTCTTTCCATGTGCTATGACCAATATCCTTTATTCACTGTCTGGCTCTCAGTCACCCACTTGGTCTGAGAGTCTCTATTTCTCATTCACTCGATCTGTGTCTTCTCTCCCTGTCTCTCTTCCTCTGAGAATCTAGTCTACAAACACCAGGCAGCCATTTCAGGTTTGTTCCCAGTGGCCATTTTATGTCCCCACAGGAATGGGACATTTAGGACAGATTTGACTCCTCACGAATGGAAAATTAGTACTTTCAACGTGACAGAGACACAGATATCTCCCTCCATTTTAAAGACGGAAAAGGGAACTCCCTCCGTTTTAACGGTGGCAAAGTTATCTGCCTCCATTTTAAATATTGAGAATGGTTCTCGCCCCATTTCGTCAGGTCTCTCTCTCCCTACCGCTTTTTCCTTCCCTCGACTCGTCTCTCTGAGGATCTCTCTCATCCCATCGCTATTTCGGACACTCACTCCCCTCTCTCTGCCTCTCCCTCACCCCACCCATTTTTCTTTCATTCAATCGCCTCTCTCTATTTCTCTCTCTTGCCCTCTCTCTCTTTCTCCCTCAGCCCATCTCATTGTCGCTATCTCCCTTTCTCTCGCCCCATCTCTCTCCCCTTCACCCTCTCTGTCTTTCATTTTATCTCTCTGTCATTCTCTGACCCTCTCTCTCTCGCCCTCTCTCTCTTTCTTTCTCACCCCATCTCACTCTCACTATTTCCCGCTCTCTCTCTCTCTCGCGCTCTCTCTCTTTCTTTCTCACCCCATCTCACTCACTATTTCCCTCACTCTCTCTCTCTCATCCTATCTCTCTTTCTTTCTCACCCCATCTCACTCTCACTGTTTCCCTCTCTATCTCGCGCCCTCTCTCTTTCTTTCTCACCCCATCTCACTGTCACTATTTCCCTCTCTCTCTCACCCCATCTCTCTGCCCTTCACCCTCTCTCTCTGTCTCTCATTCTATCTCTGTCATTCTCTGACCCTCTCTCTATCGCCCCGTCTCTATCCCTATCACCACCTCTCTCTGTCGCTCTCTCTCCCTCGCTCTGCCACTGACTCTCTGTCACATTCGTTCTCTCCCACGCCTGTCTCTTTCTCCATGGCTCTCTTTCTCGCCTCGCCTTTCACTGTCTCTCTCTCACTACAACACCCTGCCCCTCTCTCTCTCTCGCCCTGTCTCTCTCTCTCTCTCGGCGAGTTTTGTCTCTCTTTCTCTATCTCAATCTGCCTTTCTCTCACCATCTCTCTGCCTCTCTCTCTCACATACTCTCTCTCTCACTCCATCAGCCTCCCCCTCTCCCCACCATCCCCAATTTCCCTTTTCAGCAAATTTTGGGCGTGAAGCTGAAGGGAAAATATTTTCAGGGTTTCGGGGAAAGGGCGGACGAGAGAGACCAGGGAAACTTTCCTTGCAGCGTGTCGAAAGTAGTTTGATGGGCTGAATGGCCTCCTCGATTAGATTCCAGTCTGTTACTCAATCGGAGGTATCTGTTATTCTATATATTATCCACCCCGAACCCCTCAATAAGATTCCAGCCTGTAACTCACTCCCGGGTATCTGTTATTCTACATATAAACCACCCCGAACCCCTCGATTAGATTCCAGTCTGTAACTCACTGCCAGGTATCTGTTATTCTATATATAAGCCACCCTGAACCCCTCGGTTAGATTCCAGTCTGTAACTCACTCCCGGTTATCTGTTATTCTATATATAATCCACCCGGAACCCCTCGATTAGATTCCAGTCTGTAACTCACTCCTGTTATTTGTTATTCTGTATATGAACCACCCCGAACCCCTCGATTAGATTCCAGCCTGTAACTCACTCCCGGGTATATGTTATTCTATATATAAACCATCCCGAATCCCTCGATTAGATCCAGTCTGTAACTCACTCCCGGGTATGTTATTCTATATATAAACCACCCCCAACCCCTCGATTAGATTCCAGCACTTCCACACCACAAGTAGAGGAAGGGGTCTCCCCCATTTTAAAGTTGGTTAAAGGCTCTCCCTCTAATTTTAAGATGGAGAAGGGATGTCTCACAGGATATTGTCCTTTAAACTCAATAATGTTCACACATTTTTGAACATTTTCAGTTTCCCCTTACACTTTCTCTCATCCTGTCTCGTTCCTTCTCTCCCTCTCCCACCCCATCTCTCTGCCACCCTATATATTTCTCTGTTTCTCTCTCTCACCCCATATCTTTACCCTACACTCGCTCCCCTCTCTTCATCTCTCTCTCTCAACTCATCCCTTGTTTATCGCTTGATCTCCTCTCTCTATCTCACTCGCTTACCCAGCTCTCTTTCCCTCTCTCCCTACCTCTCTTCCTCTGAGAATCGAGTCTACAAACACCAGGCAGCCATTTTAGGTTTGTTCACAGTGGCCATTTTATGTCCCCACAGCAATGGGACATTTAGGACAGAGTTGATTCCTCACTCATGTAACATTAATATTTTAAACGTGACAGAGACACAGGTATGGAGACATGAATTCCCTGTGTATTCCCAGGAATATTGAAGGATCCGGGCGTTCAGCCCCACACTTTGCTGTTGTGAATTTGAATTCTGAATTTTCTAAAACTGAATCTGGAAGTAAAAACCCCCGGGATGGAATGATTCACATTCATTCTGCTTCTACAAAGCCCATGTCTGTGTCTGTTTCTCAGTATTTATTAACTGTTTAAGATAAGCCTGTCTCTTTCTCCATCGCTCTCTTTCTTGCCTCGCCATTCACTGTCTCTCTCTCACTACAACACCCTGCCCCTCTCTCTATCTCGTCCTGTCCCTCTCTCTCTCTCGGTGAGTTTTGTCTCTCTTTCTCTATCTCAATCTGTCTCTCTCACCATCTCTCTGCCTCTCTCTCTCATTTACTCTCACTCTCACTCCATCAGCCTTCCCCTCTCCCCACCATCCCGAATTTCTCTTTTCAGCAAATTTTGGGTGTGAAGCTGAAGGGAAAATATTTTCAGGGTTTCGGTGAAAGGGCGGACGAGTGAGACCAGTGAAACTTTTCTTGCGGAGTGTCGAAAGTAGTTTGATGGGCTGAATGGCCTCCTCGATTAGATTCCAGTCTGTAACTCAGTCCCGGATATCTGTTATTCTATATATAAACCCCCTGAACCCCTCGATTAGATTCCAGTCTGTAACTCACTCCCGGGTATCCGTTATTCTATATATAAACCCCCTGAACCCCTCGATTAGATTCCAGTCTGTAACTCACTCCCGGGTATCTGTTATTCTATATATAATCCACCCCGAACCTCTCGATTAGATTCCAGTATGTAACTCACTCCCGGGTATGTGTTACTCTGTATATCAACCACCCCGAACCCTTCGATTAGATTCCAGCCTGTGACTCACTCCCGGGTATCTGTTATTCTATATATAATCCACCCCGAACCCCTCGATTAGATTCCAGCCTGTAACTCACTCTCGGGTATGATATTCTATATATAAACCACCCCGAAGCCCTCGATTAGATTCCAATCAGGAACTCACTCCCGGGTATCTGTTATTCAATATATAAACCCCCCCGAACCCCTCGATTAGATTCCAGTCTGTAACTCACACCTGGGTATCTGTTATTCAATATATAAACCACCCCGAACCCCTCGATTAGATTCCAGTCTGTAACTCACTCCCGGGTATGATATTCTATATATAAACCCCCCCGAACCCCTCGATTAGATTCCAGAACTTCCACATCACAAATTGAGGAAGGGGTCTCCCCCATTTTAAAGTTGGTTAAAGGCTCTCCCTCTAATTTTAAGATGGAGAAGGGATATCTCACAGGATATTGTTCTTTACACTCAATAATGTTAACACATTTTTGAATATTTTCAGTTTCCCCCTATACTTTCTCTTTCTCTCATCCTGTCTCATTTCTTCTCTCCCTCTCCCAGCCCATCTCTCTGCCACTCTATACATTTCTCTGTTTCTCTCTCTCACCCCATATCTTTACCCTACACTCGCTCCCCTCTCTTCATCTCTCTCTCTCATCTCATCCCTTTTTTATCGCTTGATCTCCTCTCTCTATCTCACTCGCTTACCCAGCTCTCTATCCCTCTCTCCCTCCCTCTCTTCCTCTGAGAATCTAGTCTACAAACACCAGGCAGCCATTTCAGGTTTGTTCACAGTGGCCATTTTATGTCCCCACAGCAATGGGACATTTAGGACAGAGTTGACTCATGTAACATTAGTATTTTAAACGTGACAGAGACACAGGTATGGAGACATAAATTCCACGTGTATTCCCTGGAATATTGAAGGATCCGGGCGTTCCCTCCCACACTTTGCTGCTGTGAATTTGAATTCTGAATTTTCTAAAACTGAATCTGGAAGTAAAAACCCCCGGGATAGAATGATTCACATTCTTTCTGCTGCTGCAAAGCCCGTGTCTGTGTCTGTTTCTCAGTATTTATTAACAATTTAAGATAATAGTTTAGAATGCCACAAGTTTGCCATAATTTCTGGAAAGAGGGTTGAAACAGAGGGGCTGAGGTAGCAAAACAAGAGGAGGGGGTGTGAATAGACACAGGATCTGGGGGTCTCTAATGTGTAGACACTGCCCAGCTCCCAGTCACATCTTTTAGAAAAGGCCGAATTGCGAAAATGAATCCAGGGACAGTGAAGCAAGTGACTCACTAACAATGAGAGCATTTTAAACATTCATTCATTCACTGCAAAGCGCTCAGTCTTTCTGAGGTTCTGAAGGGGTCGGGGGTCTTCACTGTCTTGGTCCCTCCCCAACTTGCTGCCTCTCTCTCTCTGTGTAAATATTGCCCCATTTAAAAAGTGCTGTGCAGAGCTGACTGCACCCTTTGGGATCTTGCTGTGCACAAATTCCCTGCAGTGTTTCATACTGTGCCACAACCAGTTAATTGATTAAAAATGTGCTGATTGGACTGATTTCCTGTCCCTCAGGAGCCCTTTACCAAGTCCTAACTGTGAGAGTGTGTAAAAGTTTGTGCTAATTCCTGAATAATGCTGGTGTTTTAGGCAGGGCGATGAATTGGGAGGTGGAACAGTCATTTGAATTCAGTCTCTCTAGGATGTGTCCCTACGTTACAACAGAGAGAGAGGGGGGAGATTGAGGGAAACAGGAAAAGACAGTGAAACAGAGGCAGGGGTTGGGGGTGCGGAAGAGACACAGGGTCCGGGTGGGGTTAGGGGAGGGTCTCCAGTGTGGAGTCAGTGCCCAGCTCCCAGTCTCTGCAGAAAAGCCTCAGTCACACCCTCCCGGGGACGCCTGGTTTGTAAAAATCGATGCTGGGACGGAGTTTCAAAAGTCTCCCCCAGGAAGCAGCAGCTTGTTCCCGGTTTGAAGAGAAGGAGTTTAGACCTTTCTGGGGATGTGTCCGGACTCAGAGCACACATGGTGCCCGGGGGGTGGGGGAGAGGTGGAAGAGGGAGGGTTACAGCAGGCATGAGGCTGGGGAAGGAAATGTGTCTCCCTGTTCCCATCCGGATAGCATTACATTGCTGCCTGTGGGATCCCCCTGTGCAGAAACGGCCTGCAGCTTTTCCTGAACTGCAGCAGGGAACACACGACGTTTCTGGGGGAGGAGGTGGAATTTCCCTGTCTCTGTCACTCCAGCTTTCGCTCTCCCTCTCTCTTTCCAGACAGGACCCCTTGCTGCTCCTGTCCACTGAGGGTTAACCCCAGGACAGACATGGTTTCAACAAGGGCCAATCATTACTTTTGGTTTAATAATAAATCTATATTTCTTTCCCCTGTTGGTTGTGTTACTCCAGTTCCAAACCCTGATCTCACACAAACCCCCAAAACACTGGCAGTAATCGCATTCCCCAACCCACTCTCCCTCTCACCCCAACCCACTCTCCCTCTCACTCCAACCCACTCTCCCTCTCACCCCAACCCACTCTCCCTCTCACCCCAACCCACTCTCCCTCTCACCCCAACCCACTCTCCCTCTCACCCCAACCCACTCTCCCTCTCACCCCAACCCACTCTCCCTCTCACCCCAACCCACTCTCCCTCTCACCCCAACCCACTCTCCCTCTCACCCCAACCCACTCTCCCTCTCACCCCAACCCACTCTCCCTCTCACCCCAACCCACTCTCCCTCTCACCCCAACCCACTCTCCCTCTCACCCCAACCCACTCTCCCTCTCACCCCAACCCACTCTCCCTCTCACCCCAACCCACTCTCCCTCTCACCCCAACCCACTCTGCCTCTCACCCCAACCCACTCTCCCTCTCACCCCAACCCACTCTCCCTCTCACCCCAACCCACTCTGCCTCTCACCCCAACCCACTCTCCCTCTCACCCCAACCCACTCTCCCTCTCACCCCAACCCACTCTCCCTCTCACCCCAACCCACTCTCACCCTAACGCACTCTCCCTCTCAGCCCAACCCTCTCACACCAACCCACTCTCCCTATCACCACTCCCTGTCCTGGTAGTCTTTGATGGGGACAGTATAGAGGGAGATTTACTCTGTATCTAACCCCGTTCTGTACCTGCCCTGGGGGTGTTTGATGGGGACGGTGTAGAGGGAGATTTACTCAGTATCTAACACCGTGCTGTTCCTGCTCTGGGAGTGTATGATGGGCACAGTGTAGGGGGAGCTTTACTCTGTATCTAACCCCGTGCTGTACCAGTCCTGGGAGTGTTTGATGGGGACAGTATAGAGGTAGATTTACTCTTATATAACCTTGAGCTGTACCAGTCCTGGGAGTGTTTGATGGAGACAGTGTAGAGGGAGATTTACTCTGTATCTAACCCCGTGCTGTACATGCCCTGGGAGTGTATGATGGCCACAGTGTAGAGGGAGCTTTACTCTGTATCTAACCCTGATCTGTTCCAGTCCTGGGAGTGTTTGATAGGGACAGTATAGAGGGAGCTTTAATCTGTTCCTAACCCTGTCCAGTTCCTGTCCAGGGAGTGTTTGATGGGGACAGTATAGAGGGAGCTTTACTCTGTATCTAACCCCGTGGTGTATTTCCTGGGAGTGTTTGATGTGGACAGTGTAGAGGTTGCATTACTCTGTATCTAACCCCATGCTGTACCTGCCCTGGGAGTGTTTGATGGGGACAGTATCGAGGGAGTTTTACTCTGTATCTAACCCTGTTCTGTTCCTGTGCAGGGAGTGTTTGATGGGGACAGTATCGAGGGAGCTTTACTCTGTATCTAGCCCCTGCTGCATCATCTCTGGGAGTGTTTGTTGGCAACATTCTCGCCCAAAACAAAAACAATCCACAAATCAGGCCTAATAAATTGAACATCAGTTTCCTTGTTTGATTCTCCCTGGTCTGTTCTGATTCTCTGATAGATCCCTCGTGTTTACCCTCCACATGAGCAGTCTTCCTAATCCCGTCTACCTGTCCTGCTCCCAACGCGGCATCCGACTACAATAAGGCCAGTGATACAGGAGCGTCTCAGCGAGTGAGACAGGTGAGTCTTGAACCTGACCTGGGTGTATGTGAGTGACCCGGGTTAATCCGACACTCCAGGGACAGTTTAGACAGTTCGAGTGCATCACAGCTTTGCCAGAATGAGACCTGGATTCCAAGGGTTAAATTGCAAAGTGAGATTGCACAAACTCGGGTTGTATTCCCTGAAATTTAGTAGCATCAGGGGTGACTTGATCAAATGGTCAAATCCTATTGATGTTACCTGTATGTTGCAAAGTTATTCTAATAATTTTCATCCCACAGAGTAAAAATTTCTGTGATTCTGTGTCTGAGTCAGAACTTCAGATAGTTCAGATTCACTGTTTAAAATAAGCAGTCACTTTTCTGTGGTGGTTTTTGAGATTGAGTATGGATCTCAGAATCTGTCAGTGGAAGGGAGTTTCTACAGAGATAGGAAATGGGATTGATGAATAAAGGTGCAGGATTTTGTTCACTGCATTAGATTGTGTCTGTTGCAGTTTCCCAGGAGTTTACATTTTCATGGGAAAGGGATGATCATCCAATGTCAACAATTCAATTTCTTCAGACAAGTGAAAACGCAAGAGAAAGAAGGAATATACCAACACTGGAACAAACAGGCAACCGTATGAGGAAGGTTTCAATTCTCTGCATGTTTTAATGTGAATTCCTGAGCTAAAGATTGAAATAAACAGGAGTTTAAATCTCACACTGGGAAGCCGTACAATTTCAGTCCTGTTAGCCTAAAATTAAAAATAAATATCTACAATTAAAAATTTCTTGTACAAAGAGAATTTGACCCTGTATCGAACCCCATAATGTATTTGGGTTGGGAGTGTTTGTTGACAGTGTAGCCAAAGCTTTAATTTGAAACAAGTTTCTGCAAACGTCAATTGACACAAAGTCTCTTGTTAATGTTTCAATCTGAGGATGATAGATTTTTGTTAGGCAAAGGTGTAAAGAGATATGGAGGTCGATCAGAGATCAGTCAGGATCTCATTGAATGTCAGAAACAGGGTGTGGGGAGAAATGGAATCTTCCTCTTCCAATGTACTATGATAAATATCCTTCCTTCAATCTCTTGTCTCTCGGTCTCCCTCTCGATCTGTGTCTCTGTCTTCTTCTCACTCGCTCTCTCTCTCTCTCTCTCTTCCTCTCTCAGAATCTATATAAATGACACAAACACCAGTCAGCCTTTTAGGTTTGTTCACAGGGGCCATATTATGTGCCCACAGCACTGGGACATTTCTGACAGAGTTGACTCCTCAGGAATGTGACATTGGTACTTTCAACGTGACAGAGACACAACTATGGAGACACTGATCAGACACTCATCCCCCAGACACCGCATTTTGCACGGGTTCCAGGTCATCACCACTCGCTGGTTTTAAAAGATTTTCACCACATCCCCCCCCTTCATCCCTTTCTCAAAACCTTCACCCTGTCTCTCCCTCTGTCACCATCGAACCAATTTTTTGAATTTGACTCTGTATGGACCCCATACTGTAATTGGGTTGGGAGTGTTTGATGAACAGTGTAGTCAAAGCTTCACTCTGAAACACTGGAATTGAGGTTAAGGGGTGATTTGATCAAATGCTTCAAGATACTAATGTAAATGAATCATGTTTTTTATAGCCAGGCATGTTGAAAAATATTTGGAGCTTTACCCTTTTCTCCAGCTGATGAATTTTAATTTGAACACTTTTTAAATTGAACTCAAATTCAAAGGTGAATGACGCTTTTTAATCTCATAACTCAATTGTTGTGGGAGCTTTACTCTGTATGGAACCCCATGCTGTACCTGTTCTAGGAGCGTTTGATGGGGACAATTTAACAACAACTTTAATTCCTATCTTACCCCGCGCTGTCCAATAACGGATGCAGATTCAGATAAATCGGATGTTTCATTTCTGTGTCACTTTCTGTATCTTGAAGCTTCCATTTGGAGCTGGAAATCTGTCAGTTGATGAATGTTGTCTTGAAAATTTCACCCTGAATAGTGTGAGCCTTAGTATTGTGGAAACGTGTGAAGAAAGTGTTTGCATTCACACATTCCTACATTGTGAAATGTAAGTTAGCTTTGAACCAATAGGATGTGGGGCCAGGGAGTCTGAATGGGCAACAGGATTTGGATGATTAAAGAGTGAATGTTAATGATGTCCTTTGAAGGAGCAGTTTACTGTAAATGTCCCGAGACAATGAAATGGTTCCCCAATGTCTGAATAACTTTCCAAGTCCTCAGAGACATGAAGGGGGCAGAGCTATTGTAAGTTACAGATCATGAGATACCAGTGAAGCACAGAATTGAAGTTGTGGGGCCCTCTCCTGCTTCAGAATGTCAGTTTTGATGTTTAACTCTGTGAAACTTGGCTAATGATTCTTAAAGCAGAAAGTTCCAATCCAATCTGTAACCTGCACTTCAAATTCCAAAGAGATATGTACACCTTAAGTGAATGGGTGAAATAGTGCAAGATGGGATTCATTGTAGGCAAATGTGTGGCTCCTCACTTTAAAAAGGATGGAACAGGTTCCATTATAAATGGTGAAAAGCTGCAAACAGTGAGGGTCCAGAGAGTCCCTATGCATTTGTGTCAAGACTAAGAAAACATCAAACAGTTCCAATGAGAAATTAAATTTGATATTTGGGATAAAGCTGGTTAAAAACTCACACTACACATTCCATGAATCAGCCTCTGTAACCTGCACTTCAGCACATCACAAGAAAAATGATATTTTCAACGGTTCTTGATTCCAGTCTGTAACTCAATCCCTATATATAAACCCCC
>NW_027597744.1:0-67671 GCF_964194155.1 Cetorhinus maximus | reverse complement strand
GCTGCTCCAATCTCAATCTCATTGTTAATGGACCAACTGCTCCTCTCTATCTCACTGTTAATGACTCCACTGCTCCTCTCACTCCAACTGTTAATGTCTCCAATTCTCCTCTCACTCTCTCTGTTAATGTACCCGCTGCTCCTCTCTCTCTCTCTCACTGTTAATGGCCCCGCTGCTCCTCTCTCTCTCTCACTGTTAATGGTCCCGCTGCTCCTCTCACTCTCTCACTGTTAATGGCCTCACTGCTCCTCTCTCTCTCTCTCACTGTTAATGGCCCCGCTGCTCCTCTCTCTCTCGCTGTTAATGGCCCCACTGCTCCTCTCTCACTCTCTTAATGGAAATGGCCCCACTGCTCCTCTCTCTCTCACTGTTAAAGGCCCCGCTAAACCTCTCTCTCTCTCACTGTTAATGGCCCCGCTGATACTCTCACTCTCATTGTTAATGTCCCCACTGCTCCTCTCTCTCTCTCTCACTTTTAATGTCCCCGCTGCTCCTCTGTCGCTCTCACTGATAATGACTCCGCTGCTTCTCTCTCTCTCTCACTGTTAATGGCCCCACTGCTCCTCTCTCACTCTCTTAATGTAAATGGCCCCACTGCTTCTCTCTCTCTCTCACTGTTAATGGCCAAGTGGCCCCTCTCTCTCTCTCACTGTTAATGGCCCCGCTGCTCCTCTCTCTTTCTCACTATTAATGTCCCGGCTGCTCCTCTCTCTCTCTCACTGTTAATGGCCAAGTTGCCCCTCTCTCTCTCTCGCTGATAATGGCCCCGCTGCTCCTCTCACTCTCACTTTTAAAGTTCCCGCTTCTCCTCTCTCTCTCTCTCACTTAATATGACCCCGCTGCTCCTCTCTCTCTCTCACTGTTAATGGCCCCGCTTCTCCTCTCACTCTCACACGGTTAATGGCCCCGTTGCTCCACTCACTCTCTCACTGTTAATGGCCCCGCTGCTCCTCTCTCTCTCTCACTGTTAATGGTCCCGCTGCTCCTCTCACTCTCTCACTGTTAATGGCCTCACTGCTCCTCTCTCACTCTCTCACTGTTAATGACTCCGCTGCTCCTCTCTCTCTCTCACTGTTAATGTCGACCGCTGCTCCTCTCTCTCTCTCACTGTTAATGGCCTAAATGCTCCTCTCTCTCTCTCACTGTTAATGTCCCCACTGCTCCTCTGTCGCTCTCACTGATTATGGCTCCGCTGCTTCTCTCTCTCTCTCACTGTTAATGGCCCCGCTGCTCCTCTCTCTCTCACTGTTAATGGCCCCGCTGCTCCTCTCTCTCTCACTGTTAATGGCCCCGCTGCTCCTCTCTCTTTCTCACTGTTAATGGCCAAGTTGCCCCTCTCTCTCTCTCACTGTTAATGGCCCCGCTGCTCCTCTCTCTTTCTCACTATTAATGTCCCGGCTGCTCCTCTCTCTCTCTCACTGTTAATGGCCAAGCTGCCCCTCTCTCTCGATCACTGTTAATGGCCCCGCTGCTCCTCTCACTCTCACTTTTAAAGTTCCCGCTTCTCCTCTCTCTCTCTCACTTAATATGGCCCCGCTGCTCCTCTCTCTCTCTCACTGTTAATGGCCCCGCTTCTCCTCTCACTCTCTCACGGTTAATGTCCCCGCTGCTCCACTCACTCTCTCACGGTTAATGTCCCCGCTGCTCCACTCACTCTCTCACTGTTAATGGCCCCGCTGCTCCTCTCTCTCTCTCTCACTGTTAATGCCCCCGCTGCCCTCTCTCACTCTCACTGTTAATGGCCCCGCTGCACCTCCCTCTCTCTCACTGTTAATGGCCCTGCTCCTCTTCTCTCTCTCTCACTGTTTATGGCCTAACTTCTCCTCTCTCTCTCTCACTGTTAATGGCCCCGCTGCTCCACTCTCTCTCTCACTGTTAATGGCCCCGCTGCTCCTCTCTCTCTCTCACTGTTAATGGTCCCGCTGCTCCTCTCACTCTCTCACTGTTAATGTCGACCGCTGCTCCTCCCTCTCTCTCACTGTTAATGGCCCCGCTCCTCTTCTCTCTCTCTCACTGTTAACGGCCCCGCTGCTCCTCTCACTCTCTCACTGTTAATGTCGACCGTTGCTCCTCTCTCTCTCTCACTGTTAATGGCCCCGCTGCTCCTCTCTCTCTCACTGTTAATGGCCCCGCTGCTCCTCTCTCTCTCACTGATAATGTCGACCGCTGCTCCTCTCTCTATCTCACTATTAATGGCCCCACTGCCCCTCTCTCTCTCTCACTGTTAATGGCCCCGCTGCTCCTCGCTCTCTCTCACTGTTAATTCCCCACTGCTCCTCTCTCTCTCTCACAGTTAATGGCCCCGCTGCTCCTCTCTCTCTCTCACTGTTAATGGCCCAGCTGCTCCTCTCTCTCTCACTGTTAATGGCCCCGCTGCTACTCTCTCTCACACTGTTAATGGCCCCGCTGCTCCTCTCTCTCACTCACTGTTAATGGCCCCGCTGCTCCTCTCTCTCTCTCACTGTTAATGGCCCCGCTGCTCCTCTCTCTTACTGTTAATGTCGACCGCTGCTCCTCTCTCTCTCTCACTATTAATGGTCCCACTGCTCCTCTCTCTCTCACTGTTATTGGCCCCGCTGCTCCTCTCTCTCTCTCACTGTTAATGGCCCCGCTGCTCCTCTCTCTCTCTCACTGTTAATGGCCCCGCTGCTCCTCTCTCTCTCACTGTTAATGGCCCCGCTGCTCCTCTCTCTCTCACTGTTAATGGCCCCGCTGCTCCTCTCTCTCACTCACTGTTAATGGCCCCGCTGCTCCTCTCTCTCTCTCACTGTTAATGGCCCCGCTGCTCCTCTCTCTCTCACTGTTAATGTCGACCGCTGCTCCTCTCTCTCTCTCACTATTAATGGCCCCACTGCTCCTCTCTCTCTCTCACTGTTAATGGCCCCGCTGCTCCTCTCTCTCTCTCTCTCACTGTTAATGGCCCCGCTGCTCCTCTCTCTCTCTCGTTGTTAATGTCCCCTCTGATACTCTCTCTCTCACTCAATGTTAATGGCCCCTCTGCTCCTCTCTCTCTCTCACTGTTAATGGCCCCACTGCTCCTCTCTCTCTCTCACTGTTAATGGCCCCGCTGCTCCTCTATCTCTCTCTCACTCCGAGGACCCGCTGCTCCTCTCTCTCTCTCGTTGTTAATGTCCCCGCTGATACTCTCTCTCTCTCACTGTTAATGTCCCCGCTGCTCCAATCTCAATCTCATTGTTAATGGCCCAACTGCTCCTCTCTATCTCACTGTTAATGACTCCACTGCTCCTCTCACTCCAACTGTTAATGTCTCCAATTCTCCTCTCACTCTCTCTGTTAATGTACCCGCTGCTCCTCTCTCTCTCTCTCACTGTTAATGGCCCCGCTGCTCCTCTCTCTCTCTCACTGTTAATGGTCCCGCTGCTCCTCTCACTCTCTCACTGTTAATGGCCTCACTGCTCCTCTCTCACTCTCTCACTGTTAATGGCCCCGCTGCTCCTCTCTCTCTCACTGTTAATGGCCCCGCTGCTCCTCCCTCTCTCTCTTAATGTTAATGGCCCCACTGCTCCTCTCTCTCTCTCACTGATAATGGCTCCGCTGCTTCTCTCTCTCTCTCACTGTTAATGGCCCCACTGCTCCTCTCTCACTCTCTTAATGGAAATGGCCCCACTGCTCCTCTCTCTCTCACTGTTAAAGGCCCCACTGCTCCTCTCTCTCTCTCTCTCTCTCATTGTTAATGGCCCCGCTAAACCTCTCTCTCTCTCACTGTTAATGGCCACGCTGATACTCTCACTCTCACTGTTAATGTCCCCACTGCTCCTCTCTCTCTCTCACTTTTAATGTCCCTGCTGCTCCTCTCTCTCTCACTGTTTAAGGCCCAGTTGCACCTCTCTCTCTCTCACTGTTAATGTCCCCGCTGCTCCTCTCTCTCTCTCACTGTTAATGGCCCCGCTGCTCCTCTCTCTCTCTCTTAATGTAAATGGCCCCACTGCTCCTCTCTCTCTCTCACTGTTAATGCCCCCGCTGCTCCTCTGTCGCTCTCACTGATAATGGCTCCGCTGCTTCTCTCTCTCTCTCACTGTTAATGGCCCCACTGCTCCTCTCTCACTCTCTTAATGTAAATGGCCCCACTGCTTCTCTCTCTCTCTCTCTCACTGTTAATGGCCAAGTTGCCCCTCTCTCTCTCTCACTGTTAATGGCCCCGCTGCTCCTCTCTCTTTCTCACTATTAATGTCCCGGCTGCTCCTCTCTCTCTCTCACTGTTAATGGCCAAGTTGCCCCTCTCTCTCTCTCTCTGATAATGGCCCCGCTGCTCCTCTCACTCTCACTTTTAAAGTTCCCGCTTCTCCTCTCTCTCTCTCTCACTTAATAAGGCCCCGCTGTTCCTCTCTCTCTCTCACTGTTAATGGCCCCGCTTCTCCTCTCACTCTCACACGGTTAATGGCCCCGCTGCTCCACTCACTCTCTCACTGTTAATGGCCTCACTGCTCCTCTCTCTCTCTCACTGTTAATGGTCCCGCTGCTCCTCTCACTCTCTCACTGTTAATGGCCTCACTGCTCCTCTCTCTCTCTCTCGCACTGTTAATGACTCCGCTGCTCCTCTCTCTCTCTCTCACTGTTAATGGCCTAAATGCTCCTCTCTCACTCTCACTGTTAAAGGCTCCGCTGCTCCTCTCTCTCTCTCTCACTGTTAATGCCCCCACTGCTCCTCTGTCGCTCTCACTGATTATGGCTCCGCTGCTTCTCTCTCTCTCTCACTGTTAATGGCCCCGCTGCTCCTCTCTCTCTCACTGTTAATGGCCCCGCTGCTCCTCTCTCTCTCACTGTTAATGGCCCCGCTGCTCCTCTCTCTTTCTCACTGTTAATGGCCAATTTGCCCCTCTCTCTCTCTCACTGTTAATGGCCCCGCTGCTCCTCTCACTCTCACTTTTAAAGTTCCCGTTTCTCCTCTCTCTCTCTAACTTAATATGCCCCCGCTGCCCTCTCTCTCTCTCACTGTTAATGGCCCTGCTCCTCTTCTCTCTCTCTCACTGTTAATGGCCTAACTTCTCCTCTCTCTATCTCACTGTTAATGGCCACGCTGCTCCACTCTCTCTCTCACTGTTAATGGCCCCGCTGCTCCTCTTTCTCTCTCACTGTTAATGGTCCCGCTGCTCCTCTCACTCTCTCACTGTTAATGTCGACCGCTGCTCCTCCCTCTCTCTCACTGTTAATGGCCCCGCTCCTCTTCTCTCTCTCTCACTGTTAATGGCCCCGCTGCTACTCTCACTCTCTCACTGTTAATGTCGACCGCTACTCCTCTCTCTCTCTCACTATTAATGGCCCCACTGCTCCTCTCTCTCTCTCACTGTTAATGGCCCCGCTGCTCCTCGCTCTCTCTCACTGTTAATGGCCCCGCTGCTCCTCTCTCTCTCTCATTGTTAATGGCCCCGCTGCTCCTCTCTCTCTCTCACTGTAAATGGCCCCGCTGCTCCACTCTCTCTCACTGTTAATGGCCCCGCTGCTCCTCTCTCTCTCTCACTATTAATGGCCCCACTGCCCCTCTCTCTCTCTCACTGTTAATGGCCCCGCTGCTCCTCTCTCTCTCACTGTTAATGGCCCCGCTGCTCGTCTCTCTCACACTGTTAATGGCCCCGCTGCTCCTCTCTCTCACTCACTGTTAATGGCCCCGCTGCTCCTCTCTCTCTCTCACTGTTAATGGCCCCGCTGCTCCTCACTCTCTTACTGTTAATGTCGACCGCTGCTCCTCTCTCTCTCTCACTATTAATGGCCCCACTGCTCCTCTCTCTCTCACTGTTATTGGCCCCGCTGCTCCTCTCTCTCTCTCACTGTTAATGGCCCCGCTGCTCCTCTCTCTCTCTCACTGTTAATGGCCCCGCTGCTCCTCTCTCTCTCACTGTTAATGGCCCCGCTGCTCCTCTCTCTCTCACTGTAAATGGCCCCTCTGCTCCTCTCTCTCACTCACTGTTAATGGCCCCGCTGCTCCTCTCTCTCTCACTGTTAATGGCCCCACTGCTCCTCTCTCTCTCTCACTGTTAATGGCCCCGCTGCTCCTCTCTCTCTCTCTCTCACTGTTAATGGCCCCGCTGCTCCTCTCTCTCTCTCGTTGTTAATGTCCCCGCTGATACTCTCTCTCTCTCTCAATGTTAATGGCTTCTCTGCTCCTCTCTCTCTCTCACTGTTAATGGCCCCGCTGCTCCTCTCTCTCTCTCACTGTTAATGGCCCCGCTGCTCCTCTCTCTCTCACTGTTAATGTCGACCGCTGATCCTCTCTCTCTCTCACTATTAATGGCCCCACTGCTCCTCTCTCTCTCTCACTGTTAATGGCCCCGCTGCTCCTCTCTCTCTCACTGTTAATGGCCCCGCTGCTCCTCTCTCTCTCTCGTTGTTAATGTCCCCGCTGAAACTCTCTCTCTCACTCAATGTTAATGGCCCCTCTGCTCCTCTCTCTCTCTCACTGTTAATGGCCCCACTGCTCCTCTCTCTCTCTCACTGTTAATGGCCCCGCTGCTCCTCTATCTCTCTCTCACTGTTAAAGGACCCGCTGCTCCTCTCTCTCTCTCGTTGTTAATGTCCCCGCTGATACTCTCTCTCTCTCACTGTTAATGTCCCCGCTGCTCCAATCTCAATCTCATTGTTAATGGCCCAACTGCTCCTCTCTATCTCACTGTTAATGACTCCACTGCTCCTCTCACTCCAACTGTTAATGTCTCCAATTCTCCTCTCACTCTCTCTGTTAATGTACCCGCTGCTCCTCTCTCTCTCTCTCACTGTTAATGGCCCCGCTGCTCCTCTCTCTCTCTCACTGTTAATGGTCCCGCTGCTCCTCTCACTCTCTCACTGTTAATGGCCTCACTGCTCCTCTCTCTCTCTCTCACTGTTAATGGCCCCGCTGCTCCTCTCTCTCTCACTGTTAATGGCCCCGCTGCTCCTCCCTCTCTCTCTTAATGTTAATGGCCCCACTGCTCCTCTCTCACTCTCTTAATGGAAATGGCCCCACTGCTCCTCTCTCTCTCACTGTTAAAGGCCCCACTGCTCCTCTCTCTCTCTCTCTCATTGTTAATGGCCCCGCTAAACCTCTCTCTCTCTCACTGTTAATGGCCACGCTGATACTCTCACTCTCACTGTTAATGGCCCCGTTGCTCCTCTCTCTCTCACTGTTAATGGCCCCGCTGCTCCTCTCTCTCTCTCTTAATGTAAATGGCCCCACTGCTCCTCTCTCTCTCTCACTGTTAATGCCCCCGCTGCTCCTCTGTCGCTCTCACTGATAATGGCTCCGCTGCTTCTCTCTCTCTCTCACTGTTAATGGCCCCACTGCTCCTCTCTCACTCTCTTAATGTAAATGGCCCCACTGCTTCTCTCTCTCTCTCTCTCACTGTTAATGGCCAAGTTGCCCCTCTCTCTCTCTCACTGTTAATGGCCCCGCTGCTCCTCTCTCTTTCTCACTATTAATGTCCCGGCTGCTCCTCTCTCTCTCTCACTGTTAATGGCCAAGTTGCCCCTCTCTCTCTCTCGCTGATAATGGCCCCGCTGCTCCTCTCACTCTCACTTTTAAAGTTCCCGCTTCTCCTCTCTCTCTCTCTCACTTAATAAGGCCCCGCTGTTCCTCTCTCTCTCTCACTGTTAATGGCCCCGCTTCTCCTCTCACTCTCACACGGTTAATGACCCCGCTGCTCCACTCACTCTCTCACTGTTAATGGCCCCGCTGCTCCTCTCTCTCACTGTTAATGGTCCCGCTGCTCCTCTCACTCTCTCACTGTTAATGGCCTCACTGCTCCTCTCTCTCTCTCTCACTGTTAATGACTCCGCTGCTCCTCTCTCTCTCTCTCACTGTTAATGGCCTAAATGCTCCTCTCTCTCTCTCACTGTTAATGACCCCGCTGCTCCTCTCTCACTCTCACTGTTAAAGGCTCCGCTGCTCCTCTCTCTCTCTCTCACTGTTAATGCCCCCACTGCTCCTCTGTCGCTCTCACTGATTATGGCTCCGCTGCTTCTCTCTCTCTCTCACTGTTAATGGCCCCGCTGCTGCTCTCTCTCTCACTGTTAATGGCCCCGCTGCTCCTCTCTCTCTCACTGTTAATGGCCCCGCTGCTCCTCTCTCTTTCTCACTGTTAATGGCCAAGTTGCCCCTCTCTCTCTCTCACTGTTAATGGCCCCGCTGCTCCTCTCACTCTCACTTTTAAAGTTCCCGCTTCTCCTCTCTCTCTCTAACTTAATATGCCCCCGCTGCCCTCTCTCTCTCTCACTGTTAATGGCCCTGCTCCTCTTCTCTCTCTCTCACTGTTAATGGCCTAACGTCTCCTCTCTCTATCTCACTGTTAATGGCCCCGCTGCTCCTCTCTCTCTCTCACTGTTAATGGTCCCGCTGCTCCTCTCACTCTCTCACTGTTAATGTCGACCGCTGCTCCTCCCTCTCTCTCACTGTTAATGGCCCCGCTCCTCTTCTCTCTCTCTCACTGTTAATGGCCCCGCTGCTCCTCTCACTCTCTCACTGTTAATGTCGACCGCTACTCCTCTCTCTCTCACTATTAATGGCCCCACTGCTCCTCTCTCTCTCTCACTGTTAATGGCCCCGCTGCTCCTCGCTCTCTCTCACTGTTAATGGCCCCGGTGCTCCTCTCTCTCTCTCACTGTTAATGGCCCCGCTGCTCCTCTCTCTCTCTCACTGTAAATGGCACCGCTGCTCCTCTCTCTCTCACTGTTAATGGCCCCGCTGCTCCTCTCTCTCTCTCACTATTAATGGCCCCACTGCCCCTCTCTCTCTCTCACTGTTAATGGCCCCGCTGCTCCTCGCTCTCTCTCACTGTTAATTCCCCACTGCTCCTCTCTCTCTCTCACTGTTAATGGCCCCGCTGCTCCACTCTCTCTCTCACTGTTAATGGCCCCGCTGCTCCTCTCTCTCTCACTGTTAATGGCCCCGCTGCTCCTCTCTCTCACACTGTTAATGGCCCCGCTGCTCCTCTCTCTCACTCACTGTTAATGGCCCCGCTGCTCCTCCCTCTCTCTCACTGTTAATGGCCCCGCTGCTCCTCACTCTCTTACTGTTAATGTCACCGCTGCTCCTCTCTCTCTCTCACTATTAATGGCCCCACTGCTCCTCTCTCTCTCACTGTTATTGGCCCCGCTGCTCCTCTCTCTCTCTCACTGTTAATGGCCCCGCTGCTCCTCTCTCTCTCTCACTGTTAATGGCTCCGCTGCTCCTCTCTCTCTCACTGTTAATGGCCCCGCTGCTCCTCTCTCTCTCACTGTAAATGGCCCCGATGCTCCTCTCTCTCACTCACTGTTAATGGCCCCGCTGCTCCTCTCTCTCTCACTGTTAATGGCCCCACTGCTCCTCTCTCTCTCTCACTGTTAATGGCCCCGCTGCTCCTCTCTCTCTCTCTCTCACTGTTAATGGCCCCGCTGCTCCTCTCTCTCTCTCGTTGTTAACGTCCCCGCTGATACTCTCTCTCTCTCTCAAAGTTAATGGCCCCTCTGCTCCTCTCTCTCTCTCACTGTTAATGGCCCCACTGCTCCTCTCTCTCTCTCACTGTTAATGGCCCCGCTGCTCCTCTATCTCTCTCTCACTGTTAAAGGCCCCGCTGCTCCTCTCTCTCTCTCGTTGTTAATGTCCCCGCTGATACTCTCTCTCTCTCACTGTTAATGTCCCCGCTGCTCCAATCTCAATCTCATTGTTAATGGCCCAACTGCACCTCTCTATCTCACTGTTAATGTCTCCACTGCTCCTCTCACTCCAACTGTTAATATCTCCAATTCTCCTCTCACTCTCTCTGTTAATGTACCCGCTGCTCCTCTCTCTCTCTCTCACTGTTAATGGCCCCGCTGCTCCTCTCTCTCTCTCACTGTTAATGGTCCCGCTGCTCCTCTCACTCTCTCACTGTTAATGGCCTCACTGCTCCTCTCTCTCTCTCTCATTGTTAATGACTCCGCTACTCCTCTCTCTCTCTCACTGTTAATTTCGACCGCTGCTCCTCTCTCTCTCTCACTGTTAATGGCCTAAATGCTCCTATCTCTCTCTCACTGTTAATGGCCCCGCTGCTCCTCTCTCTCTCTCACTGTTAATGGCCCCGATGCTCCTCTCTCTCTTACTGTTAATGTCGACCGCTGCTCCTCTCTCTCTCTCACTATTAATGGCCCCACTGCTCCTCTCTCTCTCACTGTTATTGGCCCCGCTGCTCCTCTCTCTCTCTCACTGTTAATGGCCCCGCTGCTCCACTCTCTCTCTCACTGTTAATGGCCCCGCTGCTCCTCTCTCTCTCACTGTTAATGGCCCCGCTGCTCCTCTCTCTCTCTCACTGTTAATGGCCCCGCTGCTCCAATCTCACTCTCATTGTTAATGGCCCTGCTGCTACTCTATCTCTCTCTCTCTCTATTAATGTCTCCACTGCTCCTCTCTCTCTCACTGTTAATGGCCCCGCTGCTCCTCTCTCTCTTTCACTGTTAAAGACGCCGCTGCTCATCTCTCTCTCTCACTGTTAATGGCCCTACTGCTCCTCTCTCTCTCTCACTGTTAATGTCCCCCCTGCTGCTCTCACTCTCTCACAATCAATGGCCCCGCTACTCCTCTCTCGCTCTCAATGTTAATGTCCCCGCTGCTCCTCTCTCTCTCTCACTGTTAATGTCCCCGCTGCTCCTCTCTCTCTCTCAATGATAATGTCCCCGCTGCACCTCTCTCTATATCACTGTTAATGTCACCGCTTTCCGCTCTCTCTCACTGTTAACGTCCCCGATTTTCCTCGCTCACTCTCACTGTTATTGGCCCCACTGCTCCTCTCTCTCTGTGTTAATGGCCGCGCTGCTCCTCTCTCTCTCTCTCACTGTTAATGGCCCCACTGCTCCTCTGTCTCTCAGTGTTAATGGCCCCACTGCTCCTCTCTCTCTCTCACTGCTAATGGCCCCGCTCCTCCTCACTCTCTCTCTGTTAATGTCCGCGCTGCTCCTCTCTCTCACTGTTAATGTCCCCGCTGCTCCTCTCTCTCTCTCACTGTTAATGTCCCCGCTGCTCCTATCTCCCTCTCACTCTTAAAGGACCCGCTGCTCCTCTCTCTCTCTCACTGTTAATGTCCCCGCTGCCCCTCTCTCTCTCTCACTGTTAATGGCCCCGCTGCTCCTCTCTCTCTCTCTCACTGTTAATGTCCCCGCTGCCCCTCTCTCTCTCTCACTGTTAATGGCCCCGCTGCTCCTCTCTCTCTCTCACTTTTATTGGCCCCTTTGCTCCTCTCTCTCTCTCACTGTTAATAGCCCCGCTGCTCTTCTCTCTCTAACTGTTAATGTCCCCACTGCTACTCTCTCTCTCTCACTGTTAATGGCCCCGCTGCTGCGCTCTCTCTCTCACTGTTAATGGCCTCGCTGCTCCTCTCTCTCTCTCACTGTTAATGTCCCCGCTTTTCCTCTCTCGCTCTCGCTGTTAATGTCAACGCCGCTGCTCTCTCTCTCTCACTGTTATTTTCCCCGATGCTCTTCTCTCTCTCTAACTTTTATTTTACCCACTGCTCCTCTCTCTCTCACTGTTATTTTACCCGCTGCTCCTCTCTCTCTCTCACTGTTAATGTCACCGCTGCACCTCTCTCTCTCTCACTGTTAATGGCCCCGCTGCTCCTCTCTCTCACTGTTAATGGCCCCGCTGCTCCTCGCTCTCTCACTGTTAAAATCCCCGCTGCTCCTCTCTCTCACTCACTGTAAATGGCCCCAATGCTCCTCTCTCTCTCACTGTTAATGGCCCCACTTCTCCTCTCTCTCTCACTGTTAATGGCCCCACTGCTCATCTCTCTCTCTCACTGCTAATGTCCACGCTGCTCCTCTCTCTCTCTCTCACTGTTAATTGCCCCGCTGCTCCAAACTCACTCTCATTGTTAAAGGCCCCGCTGCTACTCTCTCACTCTCTCACTGTTAATGGCACCGCTGCTCCTCTCTCTCTTTCACTGTTAATGTCCAAATTGCTCCTCTCACTCTCTCACTGTTAATGGCCCCGCTGCTCCACTCTCCCTATCTCACTGTTAATTGCCCCGCCGCTCCTCTCTCTCTCTGACTGTTACAGTCCCCGCTGCTCCTCTCTCTCTCTCTCACTGTTAATGTTCCCACTGCTCCTCTCTCTCTCTCTCTGTTAATAATACCGCTGCTCCTCTCTCTCTCTCACTGTTAATGTCCCCGCTTTACCTTTCTCTCTCTCACTGTTATTTTCCACCCCCGGTGATCCTCTCACTCTCTTTCTGTTAATGGCCCCTCTGCTCCTGTCACTCTCTCACAGTTAATGGCCCCGCTGCTCCTATCAATGTTATTTACCCCGCTGCCCCTCTCTCTCTCTCACTGTTAATGGCCCCGCTGCTCCTCTCTCTCTCTCTCACTGTTAACTTCCCCGCTTTCCACTGTCTCTCTCACTGTTAATGGCCCCGCTGCTCCTCTCACTCACTCACTGTTAATGGCCTCCCTGCTCCTCTCTCTCACTGTTAATGGCCCCCCTGCTCCTCTCTCTCTCTCACTGTTAAAGACCCCGCTGCTCCTCTCTCTCTCTCACTGTTAAAGACCCCGCTGCTGCTCTCACTCTCTCACTGTTAATATCCCCGCTGCTCCTCTCTCTCTGTCTCTGTTAATGCCCCCGCTGCTCCTCCCTCGCTCTCACTGTTAAAGGCCCCGCTGCTCCTTTCTCTCTCTCACGGTAAATGGCCCCGCTGCTCCTTTCTCTCTCGCACTGTTAATGTCCCCTCTGCACCTCTCTCTATCTCACGGTTAATGTCCCCGTTGCTCCTCTCTCACACTCACTGTCAATGGCCCCGCTGCTCCACTCTCTCTCTCACTGTTAATGTACCCGCTGCTCCTCTCTCTCTCTCAATGTTAATGTCCCCGCTGCTCTTCTCACACTCTCACTGTCAATGGCCCCGCTGCTCCTCTCTCTCTATCTCGCTGTTAATGTCCCCGCTTTTCCTCTCTCTCTCTCTCACTGTTAATGTCCCCACTTCTCCTCTCTATCTCTAACTGTTTATGCCCCGCTGCTCCTCTCTCTCTCTCACTGTTAATGTCCCCGCTGCTCCTCTCCCTCTCTCACTCTTAATGGCCCCTCTGCTCCTCTCTCTCTCTCTCTCACTGTTATTTTACCCGCTGCTCCTCTCACTCTCACTGTTAACGTCACCGCTGATTCTCTCTATCTCTCACTGTTAATGTCCCCGCTGTTCCTCTCTCTCGCTCTCAATGTTAATGTCCCCGCTGCTCCTCTCTCTCTCACTGGTAATGGCCCCGCTGCTCCTCACTCCCTCTCTGTTAATGTCCGCGCTGCTCCTCTCTCTCACTGTTAATGTCCCCGCTGCTCCTCTCTCTCTCTCACTGTTAATGTCCCCGCTGCTCCTCTCTCTCACACTTAAAGGACCCGCTGCTCCTCTCTCTCTCTCACTGTTAATGGCCCCGCTGCTTCTCTCTCTCTATCACTGTTAATGGCCCCGCTGCTCCTCTCTCTCTCTCACTGTTAATGTCCCCGCTTTTCCTCTCTCTCTCTCTCACTGTTAATGTCCCCGCTTTTCCTCTCTCACTCTCACTGCTACTCTCTCTGTCTCACTGTTAATGGCCCCGCTGCTGCGCTGTCTCTCTCACTGTTAATGGCCCCGCTGCTCCTCTCACTCTCTCTCTCTCACTGTTAATGGCCCCGCTGCTCCTCAATATCTCTCACACTGTTAATGATCCCGCTGCTTCCATCGCTCTCTCACTGTTAATGTCCCCGCTTTTCCTCTCTCACTCTCACTGTTAATGGCCCAACTGCTCCTCTCTCTCTCTCACTGTTAATGTCCCCGCTGCTCCTCTCTCTCTCTCTCTCTGTTAATGGCCCCGCTGCTCCTCTCTCTCTCACTGTTAATGTACCCACTGCTACTCTCTCTCACTGTTAATGGCCCCGCTGCTCTTCTCTCTCTTTTACTGTTAAAGACGCCGCTGCTCATCTCTCTCTCTCACTGTTAATGGCCCCGCTGCTCCTCTCTCTCTCTCTCACTGTTAATGTCCCCGCTACTCCTCTCTCTCTTATACTGTTAAAGACGCCGCTGCTCATCTCTCTCTCTCACTGTTAATGGCCCCACTGCTCCTCTCTCTCTCTCACTGTTAATGGCCGCACTGCTCCTCTCTCTCTCTCACTGTTAATGTCCCCGCTGCTGCTCTTTCTCTCCCACTGTTAATGGCCCCACTGCTCCTCTCTCTCTCTCACTGTTATTTTCCCCGATGCTCTTCTCTCTCTCTCACTGTTAATGGCCCCGATGCTCCTGTCTCTCTCTCACTGTTAATGGCCCCGCTGCTCCTCTCTCTCTCTCTCTCTCACTGTTAATTTCCCCGCTGCTCCACTGTCTCTCTCACTGTTAATGGCCCCGCTGCTCCTCTCACTCTCTCACTGTTAATGGCCCCGCTGCTCCTCTCTCTCTCTCACTGTTAAAGACCCCGCTGCTCCTCTCTCTCTCTCACTGTTAAACGCCCCGCTGCTGCTCTCACTCTCTCACTGTTAATATCCCCTCTGCTCCTGTCTCTCTCTCACTGTTAAAGACCCCGCTGCTCCTCTCTCTCTCTCACTGTTAAAGGCCCCGCTGCTCCTTTCTCTCTCTCACGGTTAATGGCCCCGCTGCTCCTTTCTCTCTCTCACTGTTAATGTCCCAATGCACCTCTCTCTGTCTCTCACTGTTAATGTCCCCTCTGCACCTCTCTCTATCTCACGGTTAATGTCCCCGTTTCTCCTCTCTCACTCTCACTGTTAATGTCCCCGCTGCTCCTCTCTCTCTCTCTCTGTTAATGCCCCGCTGCTCCACTCTCTCTCTCACTGTTAATGTCCCCGCTGCTCCCCTCTCTCTCTCAATGTTAATGTCCCCGCTGCTCTTCTCACTCTCTCACTGTCAATGGCCCGGCTGCTCCTCTCTCTCTGTCTCACTGTTAATGGCCCCGCTGCTCCTCTCTCTATCTCACTGTTAATGTCCCCGCTTTCCTCTCTCTCTCTCTCACTTTTAATGTCCCCACTTCTCCTCTCTATCTCTAACTGTTAATGCCCCGCTGCTGCTCTGTCTCTCTCACTGTTAATGTCCCCGCTGCTCCACTCCCTCTCTCACTCTTGATGGCCCCGCTGCTCCTCTCTCTCTCTCTCTCACTGTTATTTTACCCGCTGCTCCTCTCACTCTCACTGTTAACGTCACCGCTGATCCTCTCTATCTCTCAATGTTAATGACCCCGCTGCTCCTCTCACTCTCTCACTGTTAATGTCCCCGCTTTTCCTCTCTCGCTCTCGCTGTTAATGTCAACGCCGCTGCTCTCTCTCTCTCTCACTGTTATTTTCCCCGATGCTCTTCTCTCTCTCTAACTTTTATATTACCCACTGCTCCTCTCTCTCTCACTGTTAATGGCCCCACTGCTCATCTCTCTCTCTCACTGCTAATGTCCCCGCTGCTCCTCTCTCTCTCTCTCACTGTTAATGTCCCCACTGCTCCTCTCTCTCTCTCTCACTGTTAATGCCCCCGCTGCTCCTCCCTCGCTCTCACTGTTAAAGGCCCCGCTGCTCCTCTCTCTCTCTCACGGTTAATGGCCCCGCTGCTCCTCTCTCTCTCTCTCACTGTTAATGGCCCCGCCGCTCCTGTCTCTCTATCACATTTAATGGCCCCGCTGCTCCAATCTCACTCTCACTGTTAATGGCCCCGCTGCTACTCTCTCTCTCTCTCACTGTTAATGGCACCGCTGCTCCTCTCTCTCTTTCACTGTTAATTTCCAAATTGCTCCTCTCACTCTCTCACTGTTAATGGCCCCGCTGCTCTACTCTCTCTATCTCACTGTTAATGGCCCCACTGCTCCTCTCTCTCTCTGACTGTTACAGTCCCCGCTGCTCCTCTCTCTCTCTCTCACTGTTAATGTTCCCTCTGCTGCTCTCTCTCTCTCACTGTTAATGGCCCCGCTGCTCCTCTGTCTCTCTCACTGTTAATGTCTCCGCTGCACCTCTCTCTCTCTCACTCTTGATGTCCCCGCTGCAACTCTCTCTCTCTCTCACTGTTAATGTCCCCGCTGCTCCTTTCTCTCTCTCCCTTTTAATGGCCCCGCTGCTCCTCTCTCTCTCTCACTGTTAATGGCCCCGCTGCTCCTCTCTCTCTCTCGCTCTTAATTGCCCCGCTGCTCCTCTCTCTCTCACTGTTAATGGCACCGCTGCTGCTCGCTCTCTCTCACCGTTAATGGCCCCACTGCTACTCTCTCTCTCTCACTGATAATGGCCCCGCTGCTCCAATCTCTCTCTCATTGTTAATGGCCCCGCTGCTGCTCTCTCTCTTTCACTGTTAATGGCCCCGCTGCTTTTCTCCCGCTCTCACTGTTAATGACACAACTGCTCCTCTCTCGATCTCACTGTTAATGGCCCCCCTGCTCCTTTCTCTCTCTCACTGTTAATGGCCGCTGCTACTCTCTCTCCCTCACTGTTAATGGCCCCGCTGCTCCAATCTCACCCTCATTGTTAATGGCCCCGCTGCTCCTCTCTCTATCTCACTGTTAATGGCCCTGCAGCTTTTCTGTCTCTCACTGTAATGGCCCCGCTGCTCCTCTCTCTCACACTGTTAATGGCCCCGCTGATCTTTTCTCTCCCTCACGGTTAATGACCCCGCTGCTCCTCTCTCTCTCTCACTGTTAATGGCCCCGCTGCCCCTCTCTCTCTCTCACTGTTAATGGCCCCTCTGCTCCTCTCTCTCTCTCACTGTTAATGGCCCCGCTGCTACTCTCTCTCTCTCACTGTTAATGGCCCCGCTGCTCCAATCTCACTCTCATTGTTAATGGCCCCGCTGCTGCTCTCTCTCTTTCACTGTTAATGGCCCCGATGCTTTTCTCTCTCTCTCACTGCTAATGGCCCCACTGCTCCTCTCTCTCTCTCACTGTTAATGCCACAGCTGCTCCTCTCTCGCTCTCACTGTTAATGGCCCCCCTGCTCCTTTCTCTCTCTCACTGTTAACGGCCGCGCAACTCCTTTCTCTCATGACGGTTAATGGCCCCGCTGCTCCTCACTCTCTCTCACTGTTAATGGCCCCGCTGCTCCTCTCTCTCTCTCTCACTGTTAAAGGCACCGCTGCTTTTCACTCTCTCACTGTTATTGTCCCCGCTGCACCTCTCTCTCTCCCTCACTGTTAATGGCCCCGCTGCTCCTTTCTCTCTCTCCCTGTTAGTGGCCCCGCTGCTCCTCTCTCTCTCTCACTGTTAATAACCTAACTGCTCCTCTCTCTCTCTCATGTTTAATGGCCCCGCTGCTCCTCTCTCTCTCTCAATGTTAATGGCCCCGCTGCTCCTCTCTCTGTCACTGTTAATGGCCCCGCTGCTCCTCTCACTCTCTCACTGTAAATGTCCCCGCTGCTGCTCTCTACCTCTCACTGTTAATGGCCCCGCTGCTCCACTCTCTCTCTCACTGTTAATGTCCCCGCTGCTCCTCTCTCTCTCTCTCACTGTTAATGGCCCCGCTGCCCCTCTCTCTCTCTCACTGTTAATATCCCCGCTGCTCCTCTCTCTCTCTCTCTGTTAATGGCCCGGCTGCTCCTCTATCTCTCTCAATGTTAATGGCCCCGCTGCACCTCTCTCTCTCTCTCTCTCTCACTGTTAATGCCCCGCTGCTCCTCTCTCTCTCTCACTGTTAATGGCCCCACTGCTCCTCTCTCTCTCTCTGTTAAGGGCCCCCCAACTGTTCCTCTCTCTCTCTCACTGTTAATGGCCCCGTGCTCCTCTCTCTCTCTCACTGTTAATGGTCCCGCTGCTCCTCTCACTCTCTCACTGTTAAAGTCCCCGCTGCCCCTCTCTCTCTCACTGTTAATATCCCCGCTGCTCCTCTCTCTCTCTCACTGTTAATGGCCCCGCTGCTCCATTCTCTCTCTCACTGTTAATGTCCCCTCTGCACCTCACTCTCTCTCTCACTGTTAATGTCCCCGCTGCCCCTCTCTCTCTCTCACTGTTAATATCCCCGCTGCTCCTCTCTCTCTCTCACTGTTAATATCCCCGCTGCCCCTCTCTCTCTCTCACTGTTAATATCCCCGCTGCTCCTCTCTCTCTCTCACTGTTAATGGCCCCGCTGCCCCTCTCTCTCTCTCTCACTGTTAATGGCCCCGCTGCTCCACTCTCTCACTGTTAATGGCCTAAATACTCCTCTCTCTCTCTCACTGTAAATGGCCATGTTGCCCCTCTCTCTCTCTCACGGTTAATGGCCCCTCTGCTCCTCTCTCTCTCTCACTGTTATTGGCCCCGATGCTCCTCTCACTCTCAGTGTTAATGTACCCGCTTCTCCTCTCTCTTTCTCACTGTTAATGTACCCTTTGCTCCTTTCTCGCTCTCGCTTTTAATGACCCCGCTGCTCCTCTCTCTCTCTCACTGTTAATGTCCCCGCTGCTCCTCTCTCTCTCTCTCACTGTTAAAGGCCCCGCTGCTCCTCTCTCTCTCTCTCTCTCTCTCATTGTTCATGGCCCCGCTAAACCTCTCTCTCTCTCTCACTGTTAATGGCCCCGCTGATCCTCTCACTCTCACTGTTAATGTCCCCGCTGCTACTCTCTCTCTCTCACTGTTAATGACACCGCTGCTCCTCTCTCTCTCTCTCACTTTTAATATCCCCGCTGCTCCTCTCTCTCTCACTGTTTAAGGCCCCGCTGCTCCTCTCTCTCTCTCACTGTTAATGGCCCCGCTGCTCCTCTCTCTCTCTCTCCCTGTTAATGCACCCCCCACCCACCCCACACCTCCTCTCTCTCTCTCACTGTTAATGACCCCGCTGCTCCTCTCTTGCTCTCCCTGTTAATGGCCCCGCGGCTCCTCTCTCTCTCTCACTGTTAATGGCCCCGCTGCTCCTCTCTCTCTCTCTCTTTCTCACTGTTAATGGCCCCGCTGCTCCTCTCTCTCTCTCACTGTTAATGGCCCCGCTGCTTCTCTCTCTCTCTCACTGTTAATGGCCCCGCTGCTCCACTCTCTCACTGTTAATGGCCTAAATACTCCTCTCTCTCTCTCACTGTTAATGACCCCGCTGCTCCTCTCTCTCTCGCACTGTTAATGTCCCCGCTGCTCCTCTCTCTCTCTCTCACTGTTAAAGGCCCCGCTGCTCCTCTCTCTCTCTCTCTCATTGTTCATGGCCCCGCGAAACCTCTCTCTCTCTCTCACTGTTAATGGCCCCGCTGATCCTCTCACTCTCACTGTTAATGTCCCCACTGCTACTCTCTCTCTCTCACTGTTAATGACACCGCTGCTCCTCTCTCTCTCTCTCACTTTTAATATCCCCGCTGCTCCTCTCTCTCACTGTTTAAGGCCCAGCTGCACCTCTCTCTCTCTCTCACTGTTAATGGCCAAGTTGCTCCTCTCTCTCTCTCACTGTTAATGGCCCCGCTGCTCCTTTCTCTCTCTCACTGTTAATGGCCCGGCTGCTCCTCTCTCTCTCTCACTGTTAATGGCCCCGCTGCTCCTTTCTCTCTCTCACTGTTAATGGCCCCGCTGCTCCTCTCTCTCTCTCACTGTTAATGGCCAAGTTGCCCCTCTCTCTCTCTCACTGTTAATGGCCCCGCTGCTCCTCTCACTCTCACTTTTAAAGTTCCCGCTTCTCCTCTCTCTCTCTCACTTAACATGGCCCCGCTGCTCCTCCCTCTCTCTCACTGTTAATGGCCCCGCTCCTCCTCTCTCTCTCTCACTGTTAATGGCCTAACTGCTCCTCTCGCTCTCTCAATGTTAATGTCCATTTTGCCCCTCTCTGTCTCTCACTGTTAATGACACCGCTGCTCCTCTCTCTCTCTCACTGTTAATGTCCCCGCTGCTCCTCTCACTCACTCTCACTGTTAATGGCCCCGCTGCTCCTTTCTCTCTCTCCCTGTTAATCGCCCCACTGCACCTCTCTCTCTCTCTCTCACTGTTAATGTCCCCGCTGCTCCTCTCTCTCTCTCTCTCACTGTTAATAGCCCCGCTGCTCCTCTCTCTCTCTCACTGTTAATGGCCCCGCTGCTCCTCTCTCTCTCTCTCTCACTGTTAATAGCCCCGCTGCACCTCTCTCTCTCTCTCTGTTAATGACTCCGCTGCTCCTCTCTCTCTCTCTCTCACTGTTAATAGCCCCGCTGCTCCTCTCTCTCTCTCACTGTTAATGGCCCCACTGCTCCTCTCTCTCACTGTTAATGGCCACACTGCTCCTCTCTACCTCTCACTGTTAATGGCCCCGCTGCTCCACTCTCTCTCACTGTTAATGGCCCCACTGCCCCTCTCTCTCTCTCACTGTTAATATCCCCGCTGCTCCTCTCTCTCTCTCACTGTTAATGGCCCGGCTGCTCCTCTATCTCTCTCACTGTTAATGGCCCCGCTGCACCTCTCTCTCTCTCTCTCACTGTTAATGCCCCGCTGCTCCTCTCTCTCTCTCACTGTTAATGGCCCCACTGCTCCTCTCTCTCTCTCTGTTAAGGGCCCCCCAACTGTTCCTCTCTATCTCTCACTGTTAATGGCCCCGCTGCTCCTCTCTCTATCTCACTGTTAATGGCCCCGTGCTCCTCTCTCTCTCTCATTGTTATTGGTCCCGCTGCTCCTCTCTCTCTCTCACTGTTAATGGCCCCGCTGCTTCTCTCTCTCTCTCACTGTTAATGGCCCCGCTGCTCCACTCTCTCACTGTTAATGACCTAAATACTCCTCTCTCTCTCTCACTGTAAATGGCCATGTTGCCCCTCTCTCTCTCTCACGGTTAATGGCCCCTCTGCTCCTCTCTCTCTCTCACTGTTATTGGCCCCGATGCTCCTCTCACTCTCAGTGTTAATGTACCCGCTTCTCCTCTCTCTCTCTCTCACTGTTAATGTACCCTTTGCTCCTTTCTCGCTCTCGCTTTTAATGTCCCCGCTGCTCCAATCATTCTCTCGCTGTTAATGGCCCCGCTGCTCCTCTCACTCTCTCACTGTTATTGGCCCCGCTGCCCCTTTCTCTCTCTCCCTGTTAATCGCCCCTCTGCACCTCTCTCTCTCTCTCACTGTTAATGGCTCCGCTGCTCCATTCCCTCTCTCCCTGTTAATGGCCCCGCTGCACCTCTCTCTCTCTCTCACTGTGAATGGCCCCGCTGCTCCTCTCTCTCTCTCTCACTGTTAATGTCCCCTCTGCACCTCACTCTCTCTCTCACTGTTAAAGGCCAGGCCGCTACTTTCTCTCTTTCCCTGTTAATGGCCCCGCTGCTCCTCTCTCTCTCACTTTTAATGTCCCCGCTGTTCCTCTCCATCTCTCACTGTTAATGCCTCCACTGCTCCTCTCAATCTCACTGTTAATGTCTCCACTGCTCCTCTCACTCTTACTGTTAAAGGGCGCGCTGCTCCTCTCTCTCTCTCACTGTTAATGGCCCCGCTGCTCCTCTCTCTCTCACTGTTAATGGCACCGCTGCTCCTCTCTCTCTCACTGTTAATGGCCCCGCTGCACCTCTCTCTCTCTCTCTCACTGTTAATGCCCCGCTGCTCCTCTCTCTCTCTCTCTCACTGTTAATGGCCCCACTGCTCCTCTCTCTCTCTCTGTTAAGGGCCCCCCCCCCCACTGTTCCTCTCCCTCTCTAACTGTTAATGGCCCCGCTGCTCCTCTCTCTATCTCACTGTTAATGGCCTCGTTCTCCTCTCTCTCTCTCACTGTTAATGGTCCCGCTGCTCCTCTCTCTCTCTCACTGTTAATGGCCCCGCTGCTTCTCTCTCTCTCTCACTGTTAATGTCCCCGCTGCTCCACTCTCTCACTGTTAATGGCCTAAATACTCCTCTCTCTCTCTCACTGTAAATGGCCATGTTGCCCCTCTCTCTCTCTCACGGTTAATGACCCCTCTGCTCCTCTCTCTCTCTCACTGTTATTGGCCCCGATGCTCCTCTCACTCTCAGTGTTAATGTACCCGCTTCTCCTCTCTCTCTCTCTCACTGTTAATGTACCCTTTGCTCCTTTCTCGCTCTCGCTTTTAATGGCCCCGCTGCTCCTCTCTCTCTCACTTTTAATGTCCCCGCTGTTCCTCTCTCTCTCTCACTGTTAATGTCCCCGCTGCTCCTCTGTCTCTCACTGTTAATGGCCTCCACTGCTCCTCTCAATCTCACCGTTAATGTCGCCACTGCTCCTCTCTCTCTCTCACTGTTAATGGCCCCGCTGCTCCTCTCTCTCTCTCACTGTTAATGTCCCCGCTGCTCCTCTGTCTCTCACTGTTAATGGCACCGCTGCTCCTCTCACTCTCTCACTGTTAATGGCCCCACTGCTCCTCTCTCACTCTCTTAATGTAAATGGCCCCACTGCTCCTCTCTCTCTCACAATTAATGGCCCCACTGCTCCTCTCTCTCTCTCTCTATTAATGTCCCGGCTGCTCCTCTCTCTCTCACTCTTAATGGCCAAGTTGCCCCTCTCTCTCTCTCACTGTTAATGGCCCCGCTGCTCCTCTCTCTCTCACTGTTAATGGCCCCACTGGTCCTCTCTCTCTCACTGTTAATGCCCCCGCTGCTCCTCTGTCGATCTCACTGTTAATGGCCCCGCTGCTTCTCTCTCTCTCTCCCTGTTAATGGCCCCGCTGCTTCTCTCTCTCTCACTGTTAATGCCCCCGCTGCCCCTCTCTCACTCTCACTGTTAATGCCCCCGCTGCTCCTCCCTCTCTCTCACTGTTAATGGCCTAACTGCTCCTCTCTCTCTCTCAATGTTAATGTCCATTTTGCCCCTCTCTGTCTCTCACTGTTAAAGGCCCCGCTGAGCCTCTCTCTCTCTCACTGTTAATGACCTCGCTGCTTCTCTCTCTCTCTCACTTTTAATGGCCCCGCTGCTCCTCTCACTTCAGTGTTAATGTACCCGCTGCTCCTCTCTCTCTCTCCCACTGTTAATGTATCCGCTGCTCCACTCTCACTCTCACTTTTAATGTCCCCGCTACTCCTATCACTCTCTCGCTGCTATTGGCCCCGCTGCTCCTCTCTCTCTCTCACTGTTAATGTCCCCGCTGCTCCTCTCTCACTCTCACTGTTAATGGCCCCGCTGCTCCTTTCTCTCTCTCCCTATTAATGGCCCCGCTGCTCCTTTCTCTCTCTCCCTGTTAATCGCCCCACTGCACCTCTCTCTCTCTCTCTCACTGTTAATGTCCCCGCTGCTTCTCTCTCTCTCTCCCTGTTAATGGCCCGCTGCTCCTCTCAATCTCGCTTTTAAAGATCCCGGTTCTCCTCTCTCTCTCTCACTTAATATGGCCCCGCTGCTCCTCTCTCTCTCTCACTGTTACTATCCCCGCTGCTTCTCTCTCTCTCTCACTGTTAATGCCCCCGCTGCCCCTCTCTCACTCTCACTGTTAATGGCCCCGCTGCTCCTCCCTCTCTCTCACTGTTAATGGCCTAACTGCTCCTCTCTCTCTCTCAATGTTAATGTCCATTTTGCCCCTCTCTGTCTCTCACTGTTAAAGGCCCCGCTGAGCCTCTCTCTCTCTCACTGTTAATGAGCTCGCTGCTTCTCTCTCTCTCTCTCACTTTTAATGGCCCCGCTGCTCCTCTCACTCCAGTGTTAATGTACCCGCTGCACCTCTCTCTCTCTCCCACTGTTAATGTATCCGCTGCTCCACTCTCACTCTCACTTTTAATGTCCCCGCTACTCCTATCACTCTCTCGCTGTTAATGGCCCCGCTGCTCCTCTCTCTCTCTCACTGTTAATGTCCCCGCTGCTCCTCTCTCTCACTCTCACTGTTAATGGCCCCGCTGCTCCTCTCTCTCTCACTGTTAATGTCGCCGCTGCTCCTCTCTCTCTCACTGTTAATGGCCCCGCTGCTCCTCTCTCTCTCTCTCACTGTTAATGGCCCCGATGCTCCTCTCTCTCTCTCTCTCTGTTAATGTCCGCGCTGCTCCTCTCTCTCACTGTTAATGTCCCCGCTGCTCCTCTCTCTCTCTCTCTCATTGTTAATGGCCCCGCTAAACCTCTCTCTCTCTCACTGTTAATGTCCCCACTGCTCCTCTCTCTCTCTCACTGTTAATGACACCGCTGCTCCTATCTCTCTCTCTCTCACTTTTAATGTCCCCGCTGCTCCTCTCTCTCTCACTGTTTAAGGCCCAGCTGCACCTCTCTCTCTCTCTCACTGTTAATGGCCCGGCTGCTCCTCTCTCTCTCTCACTGTTAATGTCCCCGCTGCTCCTCTCTCGCTCTCACTGTTAATGGCCCCGCTGCTCCTCTCTCTCTCACTGTTAATGGCCCCGCTGCTCCTCCCTCTCTCTCTTAATGTTAATGGCCCCACTGCTCCTCTCTCTCTCTCACTGATAATGGCTCCGCTGCTTCTCTCTCTCTCTCACTGTTAATGGCCCCACTGCTCCTCTCTCACTCTCTTAATGGAAATGGCCCCACTGCTCCTCTCTCTCTCACTGTTAAAGGCCCCACTGCTCCTCTCTCTCTCTCTCTCATTGTTAATGGCCCCGCTAAACCTCTCTCTCTCTCACTGTTAATGGCCCCGCTGATACTCTCTCTCTCACTGTTAATGTCCCCACTGCTCCTCTCTCTCTCTCACTTTTAATGTCCCCGCTGCTCCTCTCTCTCTCACTGTTTAAGGCCCAGCTGCACCTCTCTCTCTCTCTCACTGTTAATGGCCCGGTTGCTCCTCTCTCTCTCTCACTGTTAATGTCCCCGCTGCTCCTCTCTCTCTCTCACTGTTAATGTCCCCGCTGCTCCTCTCTCTCTCTCACTGATAATGGCCCCGTTGCTCCTCTCTCTCTCACTGTTAATGGCCCCGCTGCTCCTCCCTCTCTCTCACTGTTAATGGCCTAACTGCTCCTCTCTCTCTCTCAATGTTAATGTCCATTTTGCCCCTCTCTGTCTCTCACTGTTAAAGGCCCCGCTGAGCCTCTCTCTCTCTCACTGTTAATGAGCTCGCTGCTTCTCTCTCTCTCTCTCACTTTTAATGGCCCCGCTGCTCCTCTCACTCCAGTGTTAATGTACCCGCTGCACCTCTCTCTCTCTCCCACTGTTAATGTATCCGCTGCTCCACTCTCACTCTCACTTTTAATGTCCCCGCTACTCCTATCACTCTCTCGCTGTTAATGGCCCCGCTGCTCCTCTCTCTCTCTCACTGTTAATGTCCCCGCTGCTCCTCTCTCTCACTCTCACTGTTAATGGCCCCGCTGCTCCTCTCTCTCTCACTGTTAATGTCGCCGCTGCTCCTCTCTCTCTCACTGTTAATGGCCCCGCTGCTCCTCTCTCTCTCTCTCACTGTTAATGGCCCCGATGCTCCTCTCTCTCTCTCTCTCTGTTAATGTCCGCGCTGCTCCTCTCTCTCACTGTTAATGTCCCCGCTGCTCCTCTCTCTCTCTCTCTCATTGTTAATGGCCCCGCTAAACCTCTCTCTCTCTCACTGTTAATGTCCCCACTGCTCCTCTCTCTCTCTCACTGTCAATGACACCGCTGCTCCTATCTCTCTCTCTCTCACTTTTAATGTCCCCGCTGCTCCTCTCTCTCTCACTGTTTAAGGCCCAGCTGCACCTCTCTCTCTCTCTCACTGTTAATGGCCCGGCTGCTCCTCTCTCTCTCTCACTGTTAATGTCCCCGCTGCTCCTCTCTCGCTCTCACTGTTAATGGCCCCGCTGCTCCTCTCTCTCTCACTGTTAATGGCCCCGCTGCTCCTCCCTCTCTCTCTTAATGTTAATGGCCCCACTGCTCCTCTCTCTCTCTCACTGATAATGGCTCCGCTGCTTCTCTCTCTCTCTCACTGTTAATGGCCCCACTGCTCCTCTCTCACTCTCTTAATGGAAATGGCCCCACTGCTCCTCTCTCTCTCACTGTTAAAGGCCCCACTGCTCCTCTCTCTCTCTCTCTCATTGTTAATGGCCCCGCTAAACCTCTCTCTCTCTCACTGTTAATGGCCCCGCTGATACTCTCACTCTCACTGTTAATGTCCCCACTGCTCCTCTCTCTCTCTCACTTTTAATGTCCCCGCTGCTCCTCTCTCTCTCACTGTTTAAGGCCCAGCTGCACCTCTCTCTCTCTCTCACTGTTAATGGCCCGGTTGCTCCTCTCTCTCTCTCACTGTTAATGTCCCCGCTGCTCCTCTCTCTCTCTCACTGTTAATGTCCCCGCTGCTCCTCTCTCTCTCTCACTGATAATGGCCCCGTTGCTCCTCTCTCTCTCACTGTTAATGGCCCCGCTGCTCCTCTCTCTCTCTCTTAATGTTAATGGCCCCACTGCTCCTCTCTCTCTCTCACTGTTAATGCCCCCGCTGCTCCTCTGTCGCTCTCACTGATAATGGCTCCGCTGCTTCTCTCTCACTCTGTTAATGTAAATGGCCCCACTGCTCCTCTCTCTCTCTCACTGTTAATGGCCAAGTTGCCCCTCTCTCTCTCTCTGTTAATGGCCCCGCTGCTCCTCTCTCTTTCTCACTATTAATGTCCCGGCTGCTCCTCTCTCTCTCTCACTGTTAATGGCCAAGTTGCCCCTCTCTCGCTCTCTCGCTGATAATGGCCCCGCTGCTCCTCTCACTCTCACTTTTAAAGTTCCCGCTTCTCCTCTCTCTCTCTCTCACTTAATATGGCCCCGCTGCTCCTCTCTCTCTCTCACTGTTAATGGCCCCGCTTCTCCTCTCACTCTCACACGGTTAATGGCCCCGCTGCTCCACTCACTCTCTCACTGTTAATGGCCCCGCTGCTCCTCTCTCTCTCTCACTGTTAATGGTCCCGCTGCTCCTCTCACTCTCTCACTGTTAATGGCCTCACTGCTCCTCTCTCTCTCTCTCACTGTTAATGACTCCGCTGCTCCTCTCTCTCTCTCACTGTTAATGTCGACCGCTGCTCCTCTCTCTCTCTCACTGTTAATGGCCTAAATGCTCCTCTCTCTCTCTCACTGTTAATGGCCCAGCTGCTCCTCTCTCACTCTCACTGTTAAAGGCTCCGCTGCTCCTCTCTCTCTCTCTCACTGTTAATGCCCCCACTGCTCCTCTGTCGATCTCACTGTTAAAGGCTCCGCTGCTCCTCTCTCTCTCTCTCACTGTTAATGCCCCCACTGCTCCTCCTTCGCTCTCACTGATAATGGCTCCGCTGCTTCTCTCTCTCTCTCACTGTTAATGGCCCCGCTGCTCCTCTCTCTCACTGTTAATGGCCTAAATGCTCCTCTCTCTCTCTCACTGTTAATGCCCCCACTGCTACTCTGTCGCTCACACTGTTAAAGGCTCCGCTGCTCCTCTCTCTCTCTCTCACTGTTAATGCCCCCACTGCTCCTCTGTCGCTCTCACTGATAATGGCTCCGCTGCTTCTCTCTCTCTATCACTGTTAATGGCCCCGCTGCTCCTCTCTCTCACTGTTAATGGCCCCGCTGCTCCTCTCTCTCTCTCACTGTTAATGGCCCCGCTGCTCCTCTCTCTTTCTCACTGTTAATGGCCAAGTTGCCCCTCTCTCTCTCTCACTGTTAATGGCCCCGCTGCTCCTCTCTCTTTCTCACTATTAATGTCCAGGCTGCTCCTCTCTCTCTCTCACTGTTAATGGCCCCGCTGCTCCTCTCACTCTCACTTTTAAAGTTCCCGCTTCTCCTCTCTCTCTCTCACTTAATATGGCCCCGCTGCTCCTCTCTCTCTCTCAATGTTCATGGCCCCGCTTCTCCTCTCACTCTCTCACGGTTAATGTCCCCGCTGCTCCACTCACTCTCTCACTGTTAATGGCCCCGCTGCTGCTCTCTCTCTCTCTCTCACTGTTAATGCCCCCGCTGCCCTCTCTCACTCTCACTGTTAATGGTCCAGCTGCTCCTCTCACTCTCTCACTGTTAATGTCGTCCGCTGCTCCTCCCTCTCTCTCACTGTTAATGGCCCCGCTCCTCTTCTCTCTCTCTCACTGTTAATGGCCTAACTTCTCCTCTCTCTCTCTCACTGTTAATGGCCCCGCTGCTCCACTCTCTCTCTCACTGTTAATGGCCCCGCTGCTCCTCTCTCTCTCTCTCACTGTTAATGGCCCCGCTGCTCCTCTCTCTCTCTCACTGTTAATGTCGACCGCTGCTCTTCTCTCTCTCTCACTATTAATGGCCCCACTGCTCCTCTCTCTCTCTCACTGTTAATGGCCCCGCTGCTCCTCGCTCTCTCTCACTGTTAATGGCCCCGCTGCTCCTCTCTCTCTCTCACTGTTAATGGCCCCACTGCTCCTCTCTCTCTCTCACTGTTAATGGCCCCGCTTCTCCTCTCACTCTCTCACGGTTAATGTCCCCGCTGCTCCACTCACTCTCTCACTGTTAATGGCCCCGCTGCTGCTCTCTCTCTCTCTCACTGTTAATGGTCAAGCTGCTCCTCTCACTTTCTCACTGTTAATGTCGACCGCTGCTCCTCCCTCTCTCTCACTGTTAATGGCCCCGCTCCTCTTCTCTCTCTCTCACTGTTAATGGCCCCGCTGCTCCTCGCTCTCTCTCACTGTTAATGGCCCCGCTGCTCCTCTCTCTCTCTCACTGTTAATGGCCCCACTGCTCCTCTCTCTCTCTCACTGTTAATGGCCCCGCTGCTCCTCTCTCTCACACTGTTAATGGCCCCGCTGCTCCTCTCTCTCACTCACTGTTAATGGCCCCGCTGCTCCTCTCTCTCTCTCACTGTTAATGGCCCCGCTGCTCCTCTCTCTCTTACTGTTAATGTCGACCGCTGCTCCTCTCTCTCTCTCACTATTAATGGCCCCACTGCTCCTCTCTCTCTCACTGTTATTGGCCCCGCTGCTCCTCTCTCTCTCTCACTGTTAATGTCCCCGCTGCTCCTCTCTCTCTCTCACTGTTAATGGCCCCGCAGCTCCTCTCTCTCTCACTGTTAATGGCCCCGCTGCTCCTCTCTCTCTCACTGTTAATGGCCCCGCTGCTCCTCTCTCTCACTCACTGTTAATGGCTCCGCTGCTCCTCTCTCTCTCTCACTGTTAATGGCCCCGCTGCTCCTCTCTCTCTCACTGTTAATGTCGACCGCTGCTCCTCTCTCTCACTATTAATGGCCCCACTGCTCCTCTCTCTCTCTCACTGTTAATGGCCCCGCTGCTCCTCTCTCTCTCACTGTTAATGGCCCCGCTGCTCCAATCTCAATCTCATTGTTAATGACCCAACTGCTCCTCTCTATCTCACTGTTAATGTCTCCACTGCTCCTCTCACTCCAACTGTTAATGTCTCCAATTCTCCTCTCTCTCTCACTGTTAATGGTCCCGCTGCTCCTCTCACTCTCTCACTGTTAATGGCCTCACTGCTACTCTCTCTCTCTCTCACTGTAAATGACTCCGCTGCTCCTCTCTCTCTCTCACTGTTAATGTCCCCGCTGCTCCTCTCTCACTCTCACTGTTAATGGCCCCGCTGCTCCTTTCTCTCTCTCCCTATTAATGGCCCCGCTGCTCCTTTCTCTCTCTCCCTGTTAATCGCCCCACTGCACCTCTCTCTCTCTCTCTCACTGTTAATGTCCCCGCTGCTTCTCTCTCTCTCTCCCTGTTAATGGCCCGCTGCTCCTCTCAATCTCGCTTTTAAAGATCCCGGTTCTCCTCTCTCTCTCTCACTTAATATGGCCCCGCTGCTCCTCTCTCTCTCTCACTGTTACTATCCCCGCTGCTTCTCTCTCTCTCTCACTGTTAATGCCCCCGCTGCCCCTCTCTCACTCTCACTGTTAATGGCCCCGCTGCTCCTCCCTCTCTCTCACTGTTAATGGCCTAACTGCTCCTCTCTCTCTCTCAATGTTAATGTCCATTTTGCCCCTCTCTGTCTCTCACTGTTAAAGGCCCCGCTGAGCCTCTCTCTCTCTCACTGTTAATGAGCTCGCTGCTTCTCTCTCTCTCTCTCACTTTTAATGGCCCCGCTGCTCCTCTCACTCCAGTGTTAATGTACCCGCTGCACCTCTCTCTCTCTCCCACTGTTAATGTATCCGCTGCTCCACTCTCACTCTCACTTTTAATGTCCCCGCTACTCCTATCACTCTCTCGCTGTTAATGGCCCCGCTGCTCCTCTCTCTCTCTCACTGTTAATGTCCCCGCTGCTC
Source organism: Cetorhinus maximus (assembly GCF_964194155.1). NCBI lineage: Eukaryota > Metazoa > Chordata > Chondrichthyes > Lamniformes > Cetorhinidae > Cetorhinus > Cetorhinus maximus. Next base: position 37,838 of record NW_027597744.1, on the reverse strand, counting down.
CTCTCTCTCACTCTCACTGTTAATGGCCCCGCTGCTCCTCTCTCTCTCACTGTTAATGTCGCCGCTGCTCCTCTCTCTCTCACTGTTAATGGCCCCGCTGCTCCTCTCTCTCTCTCTCACTGTTAATGGCCCCGATGCTCCTCTCTCTCTCTCTCTCTGTTAATGTCCGCGCTGCTCCTCTCTATCACTGTTAATGTCCCCGCTGCTCCTCTCTCTCTCTCTCTCATTGTTAATGGCCCCGCTAAACCTCTCTCTCTCTCACTGTTAATGTCCCCACTGCTCCTCTCTCTCTCTCACTGTTAATGACACCGCTGCTCCTATCTCTCTCTCTCTCACTTTTAATGTCCCCGCTGCTCCTCTCTCTCTCACTGTTTAAGGCCCAGCTGCACCTCTCTCTCTCTCTCACTGTTAATGGCCCGGCTGCTCCTCTCTCTCTCTCACTGTTAATGTCCCCGCTGCTCCTCTCTCGCTCTCACTGTTAATGGCCCCGCTGCTCCTCTCTCTCTCACTGTTAATGGCCCCGCTGCTCCTCCCTCTCTCTCTTAATGTTAATGGCCCCACTGCTCCTCTCTCTCTCTCACTGATAATGGCTCCGCTGCTTCTCTCTCTCTCTCACTGTTAATGGCCCCACTGCTCCTCTCTCACTCTCTTAATGGAAATGGCCCCACTGCTCCTCTCTCTCTCACTGTTAAAGGCCCCACTGCTCCTCTCTCTCTCTCTCTCATTGTTAATGGCCCCGCTAAACCTCTCTCTCTCTCACTGTTAATGGCCCCGCTGATACTCTCACTCTCACTGTTAATGTCCCCACTGCTCCTCTCTCTCTCTCACTTTTAATGTCCCCGCTGCTCCTCTCTCTCTCACTGTTTAAGGCCCAGCTGCACCTCTCTCTCTCTCTCACTGTTAATGGCCCGGTTGCTCCTCTCTCTCTCTCACTGTTAATGTCCCCGCTGCTCCTCTCTCTCTCTCACTGTTAATGTCCCCGCTGCTCCTCTCTCTCTCTCACTGATAATGGCCCCGTTGCTCCTCTCTCTCTCACTGTTAATGGCCCCGCTGCTCCTCTCTCTCTCTCTTAATGTTAATGGCCCCACTGCTCCTCTCTCTCTCTCACTGTTAATGCCCCCGCTGCTCCTCTGTCGCTCTCACTGATAATGGCTCCGCTGCTTCTCTCTCACTCTGTTAATGTAAATGGCCCCACTGCTCCTCTCTCTCTCTCACTGTTAATGGCCAAGTTGCCCCTCTCTCTCTCTCTGTTAATGGCCCCGCTGCTCCTCTCTCTTTCTCACTATTAATGTCCCGGCTGCTCCTCTCTCTCTCTCACTGTTAATGGCCAAGTTGCCCCTCTCTCGCTCTCTCGCTGATAATGGCCCCGCTGCTCCTCTCACTCTCACTTTTAAAGTTCCCGCTTCTCCTCTCTCTCTCTCTCACTTAATATGGCCCCGCTGCTCCTCTCTCTCTCTCACTGTTAATGGCCCCGCTTCTCCTCTCACTCTCACACGGTTAATGGCCCCGCTGCTCCACTCACTCTCTCACTGTTAATGGCCCCGCTGCTCCTCTCTCTCTCTCACTGTTAATGGTCCCGCTGCTCCTCTCACTCTCTCACTGTTAATGGCCTCACTGCTCCTCTCTCTCTCTCTCACTGTTAATGACTCCGCTGCTCCTCTCTCTCTCTCACTGTTAATGTCGACCGCTGCTCCTCTCTCTCTCTCACTGTTAATGGCCTAAATGCTCCTCTCTCTCTCTCACTGTTAATGGCCCAGCTGCTCCTCTCTCACTCTCACTGTTAAAGGCTCCGCTGCTCCTCTCTCTCTCTCTCACTGTTAATGCCCCCACTGCTCCTCTGTCGATCCTACTGTTAAAGGCTCCGCTGCTCCTCTCTCTCTCTCTCACTGTTAATGCCCCCACTGCTCCTCCTTCGCTCTCACTGATAATGGCTCCGCTGCTTCTCTCTCTCTCTCACTGTTAATGGCCCCGCTGCTCCTCTCTCTCACTGTTAATGGCCTAAATGCTCCTCTCTCTCTCTCACTGTTAATGGCCCCGCTGCTCCTCTCTCACTCTCACTGTTAAAGGCTCCGCTGCTCCTCTCTCTCTCTCACTGTTAATGCCCCCACTGCTACTCTGTCGCTCACACTGTTAAAGGCTCCGCTGCTCCTCTCTCTCTCTCTCACTGTTAATGCCCCCACTGCTCCTCTGTCGCTCTCACTGATAATGGCTCCGCTGCTTCTCTCTCTCTATCACTGTTAATGGCCCCGCTGCTCCTCTCTCTCACTGTTAATGGCCCCGCTGCTCCTCTCTCTCTCTCACTGTTAATGGCCCCGCTGCTCCTCTCTCTTTCTCACTGTTAATGGCCAAGTTGCCCCTCTCTCTCTCTCACTGTTAATGGCCCCGCTGCTCCTCTCTCTTTCTCACTATTAATGTCCAGGCTGCTCCTCTCTCTCTCTCACTGTTAATGGCCCCGCTGCTCCTCTCACTCTCACTTTTAAAGTTCCCGCTTCTCCTCTCTCTCTCTCACTTAATATGGCCCCGCTGCTCCTCTCTCTCTCTCAATGTTCATGGCCCCGCTTCTCCTCTCACTCTCTCACGGTTAATGTCCCCGCTGCTCCACTCACTCTCTCACTGTTAATGGCCCCGCTGCTGCTCTCTCTCTCTCTCTCACTGTTAATGCCCCCGCTGCCCTCTCTCACTCTCACTGTTAATGGTCCAGCTGCTCCTCTCACTCTCTCACTGTTAATGTCGTCCGCTGCTCCTCCCTCTCTCTCACTGTTAATGGCCCCGCTCCTCTTCTCTCTCTCTCACTGTTAATGGCCTAACTTCTCCTCTCTCTCTCTCACTGTTAATGGCCCCGCTGCTCCACTCTCTCTCTCACTGTTAATGGCCCCGCTGCTCCTCTCTCTCTCTCTCACTGTTAATGGCCCCGCTGCTCCTCTCTCTCTCTCACTGTTAATGTCGACCGCTGCTCTTCTCTCTCTCTCACTATTAATGGCCCCACTGCTCCTCTCTCTCTCTCACTGTTAATGGCCCCGCTGCTCCTCGCTCTCTCTCACTGTTAATGGCCCCGCTGCTCCTCTCTCTCTCTCACTGTTAATGGCCCCACTGCTCCTCTCTCTCTCTCACTGTTAATGGCCCCGCTTCTCCTCTCACTCTCTCACGGTTAATGTCCCCGCTGCTCCACTCACTCTCTCACTGTTAATGGCCCCGCTGCTGCTCTCTCTCTCTCTCACTGTTAATGGTCAAGCTGCTCCTCTCACTTTCTCACTGTTAATGTCGACCGCTGCTCCTCCCTCTCTCTCACTGTTAATGGCCCCGCTCCTCTTCTCTCTCTCTCACTGTTAATGGCCCCGCTGCTCCTCGCTCTCTCTCACTGTTAATGGCCCCGCTGCTCCTCTCTCTCTCTCACTGTTAATGGCCCCACTGCTCCTCTCTCTCTCTCACTGTTAATGGCCCCGCTGCTCCTCTCTCTCACACTGTTAATGGCCCCGCTGCTCCTCTCTCTCACTCACTGTTAATGGCCCCGCTGCTCCTCTCTCTCTCTCACTGTTAATGGCCCCGCTGCTCCTCTCTCTCTTACTGTTAATGTCGACCGCTGCTCCTCTCTCTCTCTCACTATTAATGGCCCCACTGCTCCTCTCTCTCTCACTGTTATTGGCCCCGCTGCTCCTCTCTCTCTCTCACTGTTAATGTCCCCGCTGCTCCTCTCTCTCTCTCACTGTTAATGGCCCCGCAGCTCCTCTCTCTCTCACTGTTAATGGCCCCGCTGCTCCTCTCTCTCTCACTGTTAATGGCCCCGCTGCTCCTCTCTCTCACTCACTGTTAATGGCCCCGCTGCTCCTCTCTCTCTCTCACTGTTAATGGCCCCGCTGCTCCTCTCTCTCTCACTGTTAATGTCGACCGCTGCTCCTCTCTCTCACTATTAATGGCCCCACTGCTCCTCTCTCTCTCTCACTGTTAATGGCCCCGCTGCTCCTCTCTCTCTCACTGTTAATGGCCCCGCTGCTCCAATCTCAATCTCATTGTTAATGACCCAACTGCTCCTCTCTATCTCACTGTTAATGTCTCCACTGCTCCTCTCACTCCAACTGTTAATGTCTCCAATTCTCCTCTCTCTCTCACTGTTAATGGTCCCGCTGCTCCTCTCACTCTCTCACTGTTAATGGCCTCACTGCTACTCTCTCTCTCTCTCACTGTAAATGACTCCGCTGCTCCTCTCTCTCTCTCACTGTTAATGTCGACCGCTGCTCCTCTCTCTCTCTCACTGTTAATGGCCTAAATGCTCCTCTCTCTCTCTCACTGTTAATGGCCCCGCTGCTCCTCTCTCACTCTCACTGTTAAAGGCTCCGCTGCTCCTCTCTCTCTCTCTCACTGTTAATGCCCTCACTGCTCCTCTGTCGCTCTCACTGATAATGGCTCCGCTGCTTCTCTCTCTCTCTCACTGTTAATGGCCCCACTGCTCCTCTCTCTCTCACTGTTAATGGCCCCGCTGCTCCTCACTCTCTCACTGTTAATGGCCCCGCTTCTCCTCTCTCTTTCTCACTGTTAATGGCCAAGTTGCCCCTCTCTCTCTCTCACTGTTAATGGCCCCGCTGCTCCTCTCTCTTTCTCACTATTAATGTCCCGGCTGCTCCTCTCTCTCTCTCACTGTTAATGGCCAAGTTGCCCCTCTCTCTCGATCACTGTTAATGGCCCCGCTGCTCCTCTCACTCTCACTTTTAAAGTTCCCGCTTCTCCTCTCTCTCTCTCACTTAATATGGCCCCGCTGCTCCTCTCACTCTCTCACGGTTAATGTCCCCGCTGCTCCACTCACTCTCTCACTGTTAATGGCCTAACTTCTCCTCTCTCTCTCTCACTGTTAATGTCGACCGCTGCTCCTCCCTCTCTCTCACTGTTAATGGCCTAACTTCTCCTCTCTCTCTCTCACTGTTAATGGCCCCGCTGCTCCACTCTCTCTCTCACTGTTAATGGCCGCGCTGCTCCTCTCTCTCTCTCACTGTTAATGTCGACCGCTGCTCCTCTCTCTCTCTCACTATTAATGGCCCCACTGCTCCTCTCTCTCTCTCACTGTTAATGGCCCCGCTGCTCCTCGCTTTCTCTCACTGTTAATGGCCCCGCTGCTCCACTCTCTCTCTCACTGTTAATGGCCCCGCTGCTCCTCTCTCTCTCTCACTGTTAATGGCCCCGCTGCTCCTCTCTCTCACACTGTTAATGGCCCCGCTGCTCCTCTCTCTCACTCACTGTTAATGGCCCCGCTGCTCGACTCTCTCTCTCACTGTTAATGGCCCCGCTGCTCCTCTCTCTCTCTCACTGTTAATGTCGACCGCTGCTCCTCTCTCTCTCTCACTATTAATGGCCCCACTGCTCCTCTCTCTCTCTCACTGTTAATGGCCCCGCTGCTCCTCTCTCTCTTACTGTTAATGTCGACCGCTGCTCCTCTCTCTCTCTCACTATTAATGGCCCCACTGCTCCTCTCTCTCTCACTGTTAATGGCCCCGCTGCTCCTCTCTCTCTCTCTCTCACTGTTAATGGCCCCGCTGCTCCTCTCTCTCTCTCTCGTTGTTAATGTCCCCGCTGATACTCTCTCTCTCTCTCAATGTTAATGGCCCCTCTGCTCCTCTCTCTCTCTCACTGTTAATGGCCCCACTGCTCCTCTCTCTCTCTCACTGTTAATGGCCCCGCTGCTCCTCTATCTCTCTCTCACTGTTAAAGGCCCCGCTGCTCCTCTCTCTCTCTCGTTGTTAATGTCCCCGCTGATACTCTCTCTCTCTCACTGTTAATGTCCCCGCTGCTCCAATCTCAATCTCATTGTTAATGGCCCAAGTGCTCCTCTCTATCTCACTGTTAATGTCTCCACTGCTCCTCTCACTCTCTCTGTTAATGTACCCGCTGCTCCTCTCTCTCTCTCACTGTTAATGGCCCCGCTGCTCCTCTCTCTCTCTCTTGTTATTGGCCTAACTGCTCCTCTCTCACTGTTAATGGCCCCGCTGCTCCTCTCTCTCTCTCACTGTTAATGGCCCCGCTGCTCCTCTCACTCTGTCACTGTTAAAGGTTTCGCTGCTCCTCTCACTCTCTCACTGTTAATGGCCCCGCTCCTCCTCTCTCTCTCTCACTGTTAATTTACACGCTGATCCTCTCTCTCTCTCACTGTTAATGGCCCCGATGCTCCTCTCTCTCTCTCACTGTTAATGGCCCCGCTGCTCCTCTATCTCTCTCACTGTTAATGGCCCCGCTGCTACTCTCTCTCTCTCACTGTTAATGGCCCCGCTGCTCCTCTCTCTCTCTCACTGTTAATGGCCCCGCTGCTCCTCTCTCTCTCTCACTGTTAATGGCCCCTCTGCTCCTCTCTCTCTCTCACTGTTATTGGCCTAACTGCTCCTCTCCCTCTCTCACTGTTAATGGCCCCGCTGCTGATCTCTCTATCACTTTTAATGGCATAACTGCTACTCTCTCTCCCACTGTTAATGGCCTAAATGCTCCTCTCTCTCTCTCACTGTTAATGGCCCCGCTGCTCCTCTCTCACTCTCAGTGTTAAAGGCTCCGCTGCTCCTCTCTCTCTCTCTCACTGTTAATGCCCCCGCTGCTCCTCTGTCGCTCTCACTGATAATGGCTCCGCTGCTTCTCTCTCTCTCTCACTGTTAATGGCCCCACTGCTCCTCTCTCACTCGCTTAATGTAAATGGCCCCACTGCTCCTCTCTCTCTCACTGTTAATGGCCCCGCTGCTCCTCTCTCTCACTCACTGTTAATGGCCAAGTTGCCCCTCTCTCTCTCTCACTGTTAATGGCCCCGCTGCTCCTCTCTCTTTCTCACTGTTAATGGCCAAGTTGCCCCTCTCTCTCTCTCACTGTTAATGGCCCCGCTGCTCCTCTCACTCTCACTTTTAAAGTTCCCGCTTCTCCTCTCTCTCTCTCTCTCACTTAATATGGCCCCGCTGCTCCTCTCTCTCTCTCATGTTAATGGCCCCGCTTCTCCTCTCACTCTCTCACGGTTAATGTCCCCGCTGCTCCGCTCACTCTCTCACTGTTAATGGCACCGCTGCTCCTCTCTCTCTCTCTCACTGTTAATGGCCCCGCTCCTCTTCTCTCTCTCTCACTGTTAATGGCCTAACTTCTCCCCTCTCTCTCTCTCAATGTTAATGTCCATTTTGCCCCTCTCTGTCTCTCACTGTTAAAGGCCCCGCTGCTCCTCTCTCTCACTTTAAATGGCCCCGCTGCTCCTCTCACTCCAGTGTTAATGTACCCGCTGCCCCTCTCTCTCTCTCCCACTGTTAATGTATCCGCTGCTCCACTCTCACTCTCACTTTTAATGGCCCCGCTGCTCCTTTCTCTCTCTCACTGTTAATGTCCCCGCTGCTCCTCTCTCTCTCTCACTGTTAATGGCCCCGCTGCTCCTTTCTCTCTCTCCCTATTAATGGCCCCGCTGCTCCTTTCTCTCTCTCCCTGTTAATCGCCCCACTGCACCTCTCTCTCTCTCTCACTGTTAATGGCCCCGCTGCTCCTCTCTCTCTCTCTCTGTTAATGACCCCGCTGCTCCTCTCTCTCTCTCTCACTGTTAATAGCCCCGCTGCTCCTCTCTCTCTCTCACTGTTAATGGCCCCACTGCTCCTCTCTCTCTCACTGTTAATGGTCCCGCTGCTCCTCTCTCTGTCACTTTTAATGGCCCCGCTGCTCCTCTCTCTCTCTCACTGTTAATGTCCCCGCTGCTGCTCTCACTCTCTCACTGTTAATGTACCCGCTGCTCTTCTCTCTCTCTCACTGTTAATGTCCCCGCTGCTCCTCTCTCTCTCTCACTGTTAATGTCCCGCTGCTCCTCTCTCTATCTCACTGTTAATGGACCCGCTGCTCCTCTCTATTTCTCACTGTTAATGGCCCCGCTGCTCCTCTCTCTCTCTCACTGTTAATGGCCCCACTGTTCCTCTCACTCTCTCTCACTGTTAATGGTCCCGCTGCTCCACTCTCTCTCTCACTGTTAATGGCCCCGCTGCTCCTCTCTCTCTCACTGTTAATGTCCCCGCTGCTCCTCTCTTTTTCACTGTTATTGGTCCCGCTTCTCCTCTCACTCTCTCACTGTTAATGTCCCCGCTGCTCTTCTCTCTCTCTCTCACTGTTAATGGCTCCGCTCTGCCTCTCTCCTTCTCTCTCACTGTAAATGGCCCCGCTGCTCCTCTCACGCTCTTTGGACAAAGAGAATGAAATTGAGAGAAAGGGCTTGAAATAGAGAGAATGGGAATGAAATAGAGAGAAAGAATTACATAGAGAGAAAGGCAATGAAATAGAGCGAATGGGAATGAAATAGAGAGAACGGAATGGAATAGAGAGAAAGGGAATGAAATAGAGCGAAAGGGAATGAAATGGAGAGAAAGGAATGAAATAGAGAGAAACGGAATGAAATGGAGAGAAAGGAATGAAATAGAGAGAAACGAAATGAAATAGAGAGAAAGGGAATGAAATAGAGAGAAAGGGAATGAAATGGAGAGAAAGGAATGAAATAGAGAGAAACGGAATGAAATAGAGAGAAAGGGAATGAAATAGAGAGAGAGAATGGGAATGAACTAGAGAGAAAGAGAATGAAATAGAGGGAAAGGGAATGAAATAGAAAGAAAGAGAATGAAATACAGGGAAAGGGAATGAAATAGAAAGAAAGGGAATGAAATAGAGAGAAAGAGAATGAAATAGAGAGAAAGGGAATGAAATAAAGAGAAAGCGAATTAAACAGAGAGAAAGAGAATTAATTAGAGAGACAGGGAATGAAATAGAGAGAAAGAGATTTAAATAGAGAGAAATGGAATGAAATAGATAGAAAGGTAAAGAAATAGAGATAAAGGGAATGAAATAGAGAGAAAGGGAATGAAATAGAGAGAAAGAGAATTAAATAAAGAGAAAGTGAATGAAATAGAGACAGAGAGAATTAAATAGAGAGAAAGAGAATTAAATACAGAGAGTCAGAACTAAAGAGAGAGAGAGAACTAAAAAGAGACGGAATGAAATAGAGAGAACGAGAATGAAATAGGGAGAAAGAGAATTAAATAGAGAGAAAGGCAATGAAATAGAGAGAAAGCGAATGAAATAGAGAGAAAGGGAATGAACTAGAGAGAAAGGGAATGAAATAGAGAGAAAGAGAAAGGGAATGAAATAGAGAGAAAGAGAATGAAATAGATAGAAAGAGAATGAAATAGAGAGAAAGGGAATGAAATAGAGAGAAAGGGATTGAATTAGAGAGAAAGCAAATGAAATTGAGAGAATGAAATAAAGAGAAAGAGAGAGAAAATGAAATAGAGCGAAATAGAATGAAATAGAGAGTATGAGAATGAAATAGAGTGAAAGAGAATGAAATGGAGAGAAAGAATGATTTAGAGAGAAAGGGAATTAAATAGAGTTTTTGGGAATTAAATAATGTGTGATGGAGCTGTGAATTTATATATAAACACATAGATATATTAGTGTGTGATGGAGCTGTGTATTTATATATACACACATAGATATATTAGTGTGTGTTGGAGCTGTGTATTTATATATACACACATAGATATATTAGTGTGTGATGGAGCTGTGTATTTATACATACACATAGATATATTAGTGTGTGATGGAGCTGTGTATTTATATATACACACATAGATATATTAGTGTGTGATGGAGCTGTGTATTTATCTACACATAGATATATTAGTGTGTGATGGAGCTGTGTATTTATATATACACATAGATATATTAGTGTGTGATGGAGCTGTGTATTTATCTACACATAGATATATTAGTGTGTGATGGAGCTGTGTATTTATATATACACATAGATATATTAGTGTGTGATGGAGCTGTGTATTTATATATACACACATAGATATATTAGTGTGTGATGGAGCTGTGTATTTATACATACACATAGATATATTAGTGTGTGATGGAGCTGTGTATTTATATATACACACATAGATATATTAGTGTGTGATGGAGCTGTGTATTTATACATACACATAGATATATTAGTGTGTGATGGAGCTGTGTATTTATATATACACATAGATATATTAGTGTGTGTTGGAGCTGTGTATTTATATATACACATAGATATATTAGTGTGTGATGGAGCTGTGTATTTACATATACACACATAGATATATTAGTGTGTGATGGAGCTGTGTATTTACATATACACACATAGATATATTAGTGTGTGATGGAGCTGTGTATTTATATATACACATAGATATATTAGTGTGTGATGGAGCTGTGTATTTATACATACACATAGATATATTAGTGTGTGATGGAGCTGTGTATTTATATATACACACATAGATATATTAGAGTGTAATGGAGCTGTGTATTTATATATATACACATAGATATATTAGTGTGTGATGGAGCTGTGTATTTATATATAAACATAGATATATTAGTGTGTGTTGGAGCTGTGTATTTATATATACACATAGATATATGTGTGTGTGATGGAGCTGTGTATTTATATATACACATAGATATATTAGTGTGTGTTGGAGCTGTGTATTTATATATACACATAGATATATGTGTGTGTGATGGATCTGTGTATTTATATATACACATAGATATATAAGTGCGTGATGCAGCTGTGTATTTATTCATACACATAGATATATTAGTGTCTGATGGAGCTGTGTATTTATACATACACATAGATATATTAGTGTGTGTTGGAGCTGTGTATTTATATATACACATAGATATATGTGTGTGTGATGGAGCTGTGTATTTATATATACACATAGATATATAAGTGCGTGATGCAGCTGTGTATTTATTCATACACATAGATATATTAGTGTCTGATGGAGCTGTGTATTTATATATACACATAGATATATTAGTGTGTGATGGAGCTGTGTATTTATCTACACATAGATATATTAGTGTGTGATGGAGCAGTGTATTTATCTATACACATAGATATATTAGTGTGTGATGGAGCAGTGTATTTATCTAAACACATAGATATATTAGTGTGTGATGGAGCAGTGTATTTATATATACACATAGATATATTAGTGTGTGATGGAGCTGTGTATTTATATATACATATAGATATATTAGTGTGTGATGGAGCAGTGTATTTATATATACACATAGATATATTAGTGTGTGATGGAGCAGTGTATTTATATATACACATAGATATATTAGTGTGTGATGGAGCAGTGTATTTATATATACACATAGATATATGTGTGTGTGATGGAGCTGTGTATTTATATATACACATAGATATATTAGTGTGTGATGCAGCTGTGTATTTATACATACACATAGATATATTAGTGTCTGATGGAGCTGTGTATTTATATATACACATAGATTAGTATGTGATGTAATTTGCACATCCGAGTCACGGGAGGGCGCTGTTGCCGCTGCTCTCCTGTGCAAGTGGTGGGGGCTGCGGTTCCACGGCCTGGCCGCTGGTGTCTGCCACGGAGAGAGGGCCGGCCGTCACTGACCGGCACCGGCGCAGGCGCATTCGCAGCGCGAGAGGCAGGTTGGAAGTGGCGCGGGGGACGGATTAGAGGGTGGGACCGGGCGGGTGGGAACGAATTTACATGAAGGCGGAACAAAAAATCCGGGAGGAGAGAGAGAGAAAGAGAAAGAGATAGAGAGAAAGAGAATGAAATAGAGAGAAAGAGAATGAAATAGAGAGAAAGGGAATGAAATAGAGAGAAAGGGAATGAAATAGTGAGAAAGGGAATGAAATAGAGAGAAAGAGAATGAAATAGTGAGAAAGGGAATGAAATAGAGAGAAAGGGAATGAAATAGAGAGAAAGGGAATGAAATAGAGAGAAAGGGAATGAAATAGTGAGAAAGGGAATGAAATAGAGAGAAAGGGAATGAAATAGAGAGAAAGGGAATGAAATAGTGAGAAAGGGAATCAAATAGAGAGAAAGAGAATGAAATAGAGAGAAAGGGAATGAAGTAGAGTGAAAGGGAATGAAATAGAGAGAAAGGGAATGAAATAGAGAGAAAGGGAATGAAATAGAGTGAAAGGGAATGAAATAGAGAGAAAGGGAATGAAATAGAGAGAAAGGGAATGAAATAGAGTGAAAGGGAATGAAATAGAGAGAAAGGGAATGAAATAGTGATAAAGAGAATGAAATAGAGAGAAAGGGAATGAAATAGTGAGAAAGGGAATGAAATAGAGAGAAAGGGAATGAAATAGAGAGAAAGGGAATGAAATAGAGAGAAAGGGAATGAAATAGAGTGAAAGGGAATGAAATAGAGAGAAAGGGAATGAAATAGAGAGAAAGGAAATGAAATAGAGAGAAAGGGAATGAAATAGAGTGAAAGGGAATGAAATAGAGTGAAAGGGAATAAAATAGAGTGAAAGGGAATAAAATAGAGAGAAAGGGAATGAAATAGAGAGAAAGGGAATGAAATAGAGAGAAAGGGAATGAAATAGAGTGAAAGGGAATAAAATAGAGTGAAAGGGAATGAAATAGAGAGAAAGGGAATGAAATAGAGAGAAAGGGAATGAAATAGAGACAAAGGGAATGAAATAGAGTGAAAGGGAATGAAATAGAGAGAAAGGGAATGAAATAGAGAGAAAGGGAATGAAATAGAGTGAAAGGGAATAAAATAGAGTGAAAGGGAATGAAATAGAGAGAAAGGGAATGAAATAGAGAGAAAGGGAATGAAATAGAGATAAAGGGAATGAAATAGAAAGGGAATGAAATAGAGTGAAAGGGAATGAAATAGTGAGAAAGGGAATGAAATACAGCGAAAAGGAATGATATAGAGAGAGGGAATGAAATAGAGTGAAAGGGAATGAAATAGAGAGAAAAGGAATGAAATAGAGAGAATGGGAATGAAATAGAGTGAATGGGAATGAAATAGAGAGAAAGGGAATGAAATAGTGAGAAAGGGAATAAAATAGAGAGAAAGGGAATGAAATAGAGAGAAAAGGAATGAAATAGAGAGAAAGGGAATGAAATAGAGTGAATGGGAATGAAATAGAGTGAAAGGGAATGAAATAGAGAGAAAGGGAATAAAATAGAGACAAAGGGAATGAAATAGAAAGGGAATGAAATAGAGTGAAAGGGAATGAAATAGTGAGAAAGGGAATGAAAGAGAGAGAAAATGAAATAGAGAGCGAGGGAATAAAATAGAAAGGGAATGAAATAGAGAGAATGGGAATGAAATAGAGTGAAAGAGAATGAAATAGAGTGAAAGAGAATGAAATAGAGAGCGAGGGAATAAAATAGAGAGAAAGGGAATGAAATAGAGTGAAAGATAATAAAATAGATAGACAGGGAATGAAATAGAGAGAAAGAAAATGAAATAGAGAGAAAGGGAATGAAATAGAGTGAAAGAGAATAAAATAGAGAGAAAGGGAATGAAATAGAGAGAAAGGGAATGAAATAGTGAGAAAGGGAATGAAAGAGAGAAAGAGAATGAAATAGAGGGGGAATGAAATAGAAAGAAAGGGAATGAAATAGAGAGAAAGGGAATGAAATAGAGAGAAAGGGATGAAATAGAAGGGGAATGAAATAGAGTGAAAGGGAATGAAATGGTGAGAAAGGGAATGAAAGAGAGAGAAAGATAATGAAATAGTGAGAAAGGGAATGAAATAGAGAGAGATAGGGAATGAAATAGAGAGAGAGGGAATGAAATAGAGAGAAAGTGAATGAAATAGAGAGAACGCGAATGAAATAGAGAGAAAGCGAATGAAATAGAGAGAAAGCGAATGAAATAGAGAGAAAGGGATTAAAATAGAGAGAAAGGGATTGAAATAGAGAGAATGGGATTGAAATAGAGAGAAATGTGTTGAAATAGAGAGAAAGGGATTGAAATAGAGAGAAAGGGTATGAAATAGAATGAGAATGAGAGAAGATAGCGAGAGAATGAAATAGAGAGAAAGGGAATGAAGTAGAGAGAAAGGGAATGAAGTAGAGAGAAAGGGAATGAAGTGGAGAGAAAGGGAATGAAGTAGAGAAAGAGAATGAAATAGAGAGAAAGAGAATGAAATAGGAGAAAGAGAATGAAATAGAGAGAAAGAGAATGAAATAGAGAGAAAGGGAATGAAATAGAAAGTGAGAGAGAGAATGAAATAGAGAGAAAGAGAATGATATAGAAAGAGTGAATGAAATAGAGAGCAATAGAATTAAATAGAGAGAAAGGGAATGAAATAGAAACAGAATGAAATAGAGAGAAAGGGAATGAAATAGAGCGAAAGGGAATGAAATAGAGATAAAGGGAATGAAATAGAGAGAAAGGGAATGAAATAGAGAGAAAGGGAATGAAATAGATAGAAAGAGAATGAAATAGAGAGAGAGAATGAAATAGAGAGAAAGAGAATGAAATATAGAGAAAGGGAATGAAATAGAGAGAAAGGGAATGAAATAGAGAGAACGAGAATGAAATAGGGAGAAAGAGAATTAAATAGAGAGAAAGGGAATGAAATAGAGAGAAAGCGAATGAAATAGAGAGAAAGGGAATGAACTAGAGAGCAAGGGAATGAAATAGAGAGAAAGAGAAAGGGAATGAAATAGAGAGAAAGAGAATGAAATAGATAGAAAGAGAATAAAATAGAGAGAAAGAGAATGAAATAGAAAGAGAATGGCATAGAGAGAAAGGGAATGAAATAGAGAGAAAGGGAATGGAATAGAGAGAAAGGGATTGAATTAGAGAGAAAGCAAATGAAATAGAGAGAATGAAATACAGAGAAAGAGAGAGAATGAAATAAAGAGAAAGAGAGAGAAAATGAAATAGAGCGAAATAGAATGAAATAGAGAGTATGAGAATGAAATAGAGTGAAAGAATGAAATGGAGAGAAAATGAATTAGAGAGAAAGGGAATTAAATAGAGTTATTGGGAATTAAATAATGTGTGATGGAGCTGTGTATTTATATATATACACATAGATATATTAGTGTGTGATGGAGCTGTGTATTTATATATACACATAGATATATTAGTGTGTGATGGAGCTGTGTATTTATATATACACATAGATATATTAGTGTGTGATGGAGCTGTGTATTTATATATATACACATAGATATATTAGTGTGTGATGGAGCTGTGTATTTATATATACGCATAGATATATTAGTGTGTGATGGAGCTGTGTATTTATATATACACATAGATATATGTGTGTGTGATGGAGCTGTGTATTTATATATATACACAGATATATTAGTGTGTGATGGAGCTGTGTATTTATCTATACACGTAGATATATTAGTGTGTGATGGAGCAGTGTATTTATATATACACATAGATATATGTGTGTGTGATGGAGCTGTGTATTTATATATACATATAGATATATTAGTGTGTGATGCAGCTGTGTATTTATACATACACATAGATATATTAGTGTGTGATGGAGCAGTGTATTTATCTATACACATAGATATATTAGTGTGTGATGGAGCAGTGTATTTATATATACACATAGATATATGTGTGTGTGATGGAGCTGTGTATTTATATATACCTATAGATATATTAGTGTGTGATGCAGCTGTGTATTTATACATACACATAGATATATTAGTGTCTGATGGAGCTGTGTATTTATATATACACATAGATTAGTATGTGTTGTAATTTGCACATCCGAGTCACGGGAGGGCGCTGTTGCCGCTGCTCTCCTGTGCAAGTGGTGGGGGCTGCGGTTCCACGGCCCGGCCGCTGGTGGCAGCAGATAGAGCTCCTGCCGCGGAGGAAGGGCCGGCCGTCACTGACCGGCACCGGCGCAGGCGCATTCGCAGCACGAGAGGCAGGTTGGGAAGTGGCGCGGGGACGGATTAGAGGGTGGGACCGGGCGGGTGGGAACGAATTTACATGAAGGCGGAACAAAAAATCCGGGAGGAAATAGAGAGAAAGAGAAATAGAGAGAAAGAGAATGAAATAGAGAGAAAGGGAATGAAATAGAGAGAAAGAGAATGAAATAGAGAGAAAGGGAATGAAATAGAGAGAAAGGGAGTGAAATAGAGAGACAGGGAATGAAATAGAGAGAAAGAGATTTAAATACAGAGAAAGGGAATGAAATAGTGAGAAAGAGAATAAAATAGAGAGAAAGGGAATGAAATAGAGAGAAAGGGAATGAAATAGAGAGAGAGGGAATGAAGTAGAGTGAAAGGGAATGAAATAGAGAGAGAGGGAATGAAATAGAGTGAAAGGAAATGAAATAGAGAGAAAGGGAATGAAATAGAGAGAAAGGGAATGAAATAGAGTGAAAGGGAATAAAATAGAGAGAAAGGGAATGAAATAGAGAGAAAGGGAATGAAATAGAGTGAAAGGGAATAAAATAGAGAGAAAGGGAATAAAATAGTGAGAAAGGGAATGAAATAGAGAGAAAAGGAATGATATAGAGAGAGAGGGAATGAAATAGAGTGAAAGGGAATGAAATAGAGAGAAAAGGAATGAAATAGAGAGAAAAGGAATGATATAGAGAGAGAGGGAATGAAATAGAGTGAAAGGGAATGAAATAGAGAGAAAAGGAATGAAATAGAGGGAAAGGGAATGAAATAGTGAGAAAGGGAATAAAATAGAGTGAAAGGGAATGAAATAGAGAGAGATGGAATGAAATAGAGAGAAAGGGGATGAAATAGAGAGAAAGGGAATGAAATAGAGAGAAAGAGAATGAAGTAGACAGAAAGAGAATGAAATAGACAGAAAGAGAATGAAATAGAGAGACAGGGAATGAAATAGAGAGAAAGAGATTTAAATAGAGAGAAAGGGAATGAAATAGAGAGAAAGGGAATGAAATAGAGAGAAAGGGAATGAAATAGAGTGAAAGGGAATGAAATAGAGAGAAAGGGAATAAAATAGTGAGAAAGGGAATAAAATAGAGAGAAAAGGAATGATATAGAGAGAGAGGGAATGAAATAGAGTGAAAGGGAATGAAATAGAGAGAAAAGGAATGAAATAGAGAGAAAGGGAATGAAATAGAGTGAAAGGGAATGAAATAGTGAGAAAGGGAATAAAATAGAGTGAAAGGGAATGAAATAGAGAGAAAGGGAATAAAATAGAGTGAAAGGGAATGAAAGAGAGAGAGAGGGAATGAAATAGAGTGAAAGGGAATGAAATAGAGAGAAAGGGAATGAAATAGAGTGAAAGGGAATGAAATAGAAAGAAACAAAATGAAATAGAGTGAAAGAGAATGGAATAGAGTGAAAGGGAATGAAATAGAGAGAAATGGAATGAAATAGAGAGAAAGGGAATGAAATAGAGAGAAAGAGAATGAAATAGAGAGATAGGGAATGAAATAGAGAGAAAGGGAATGAAATAGAGTGAAAGGGAATGAAATAGAGTGAATGGGAATGAAATAGAGTGAAAGGGAATGAAATAGAGAGAAAGGGAATAAAATAGAGACAAAGGGAATGAAATAGAGAGAAAGGGAATGAAGTAGAGAGAAAAGGAATGAAATAGAAATCGAATGAAATGGAGTGAAAGGGAATGAAATAGTGAGAAAGGGAATGAAAGAGAGAGAAAGAATGAAATAGAGAGCGAGGGAATAAAATAGAGAGAAAGGGAATGAAATAGAGTGAAAGAGAATGAAATAGAGAGAAAGGGAATGCAATAGAGAGAAAGGGAATGCAATAGAGAGAAAGGGAATGAAATAGAGAGAAAGGGAATGAAATAGAGTGAAAGGGAATGAAATAGAGAGAAAGAGAATGAAATAGAGAGAAAAGGAATTAAATAAAAAGTGAGAGAGAGAATTAAATAGAGAGAAAGAGAATGATATAGAAAGAGTGAATGAAATAGAGAGCAATAGAATTAAATAGAGAGAAAGGGAATGAAATAGAAACAGAATGAAATAGAGAGAAAGGGAATGAAATAGAGCGAAAGGGAATGAAATAGAGATAAAGGGAATGAAATAGAGCGAAAGGGAATGAAATAGAGCGAAAGGGAATGAAATAGAGAGAAAGGGAATGAAATAGAGAGAAAGGGAATGAAATAGAGAGAATGAAATAGTGAGAAAATGAAATAGAGAGAAAGAGAATGAAATAGAGAGAAAGAGAATGAAATAGAGAGAAAGAGAATGAAATAGAGAGAAATGGAATGAAATAGAAAGGGAATGAAATAGAGAGAAAGGGAATGAAATAGAGCGAAAGGGAATGAAATAGTGAGAAAGTGAGAGAGAATGAAATAGAAAGGGAATGAATTAGAGAGAAAGAATGAAATAGAGAGAATGGGAATGAAATAGAGAGAAAGTGAGAGAGAGAATGAAATAGAGAGAAAGATAATTAAATAGAGAAAAAGAGAGAATGAAATAGAGAGAAAGGGAATGAAATAGAGAGAAAGGGAATGACATAGAGAGAAAGGGGTTCAAATAGAGAGAAAGAAATTGACGTAAAGAGAAAGGAATTAAAATAGAAAGAATGAAATGGAGAGAAAGTGAGAGAATTAAATAGAGAGAAAGTGAGAGAATCAAGTAGAGAGAAAGGGAATGAAATAGAAAGGGAATGAAAGAGAGAGAAAGAGAATGAAATAGAAAGGGAAAGAAAGAAAGAAAGGGAATGAAAGAGAGAAAGCCAATGAAAGAGTAGGTGAATGAAATAAAGAGAAAGAGAATGAAATAGAAAGAGTGAATGAAATAGAGAGAAAGGGAATGAAATAGAGAGAAATGGAATGAAATAGAGCAAAAGGGAATGAAATAGAGAGAAAGGGAATGAAATAGAGAGAAATGCAATGAAATAGAGCAAAAGGGAATGAAATAGAGAGAAAGGAAATGAAATACAGAGAAAGGGAATGAAATACAGAGAAAGCGTATGAAATAGGAGGAATGAAATAGAAAGAATGAAATAGAGAGAAAGGGAATGAAATAAAGAGAAAGAGAATGAAATAGAGAGAAAGTGAGAGAGAATCAAATAGAGAGAAACAGAGAATGAAATAGGGAATGAAATAGAGAGAAAGTGAGAGAGAGAATGAAATAGAGAGAATGATCATTAAATAGAGAATAAGAAAATTAAATAGAGAGAAAGAATGAAATAGAGAGAAAGGGATTGAAATAGAGTGAAAGGGCCTGAAGTACAGAGAAGGAGAATGAAATGGAGAGATAGAGAATGAAATAGAGAGAAAGGGAATGAAATAAAGAGAAAAGGAATGAAATGGAGAGAAAGAGAATGCAATAGAGAGAAAGAATGCAATAGAGACAAAGAGAATGCAATAGAGAGAAACAGAATGCAATAGAGAGAAAGAGAATGCAATAGAGAGTAAGAGAATGCAATAGAGAGTAAGAGAATGCAATAGAGAGAAAGAGAATGCAATAGAGAGAAAGAGAATGCAATAGAGAGAAAGAGAATGAAATAGAGAGAAAGAATGAAATAGAAAGTGAGAGAGAGAATGAAATAGAGAGAAAGAGAATGCAATAGAGAGAAAGAATGAAATAGAGAGAAAGGGAATAAAATAGAGTGAAAGGGAATGAAATAGAGTGAAAGTGAATGAAATGGAGAGATAGAGAATGAAATAGAGAGAAAGGGAATGAAATAGAGAGAAATAAAATGAAATAGAAAGAGAATGAAATAGAGAGAAAGGGAATGAAATAGTGAGAAAGGGAATGAAAGAGAGAGAAAGAGAATGAAATAGAGAGAAAGGGAATGAAATAGAGAGAGAAAGGGAATGAAATAGAGAGACAGGGAATGAAATAGAGAGAAAGCGAATAAAATAGAGAGAAAGTGAATGAAATAGAGAGAACGGGAATGAAATAGAGAGAAAGGGATTGAAATAGAGAGAAAGGGAATGAAATAGAAAGAGAATAAGAGAGAAAGTGAGAATGAAATAGAGAGAAAGGGAATGAAGTAGAGAGAAAGGGAATGAAGTAAGAGAGAAAGGGAATGAAGTAGAGAGAAAGAGAATGAAATAGAGAGAAAGAGAATGAAATAGAAAGAGAATGAAATAGAGAGTAAGGGAATGAAATAGAGAGAAAGGGAATGAAATAGAAAGTGAGAGAGAGAATGAAATAGACAGAAAGAGAATGAAATAGAAAGAGTGAATGAAATAGAAATAGAATTAAATAGAGAGAAAGGGAATGAAATAGAAAGATAATGAAATAGAGAGAAAGGGAATGAAATAGAGCGAAAGGGAATGAAATAGAGAGAACGAAATAGTGAGAAAATGAAATAGGGAATGAAATAGAGAGAAAGAGAATGAAATAGAGAGAAAGGGAATGAAATAGTGAGAAAGGGAATGAAAGAGAGAAAGAGAATGAAATAGAGAGAGGGGGAATGAAATTGAAAGAAAGGGAATGAAATAGAAAGGGAATGAAATAGAGAGAAAAGGGATGAAATAGAGAGAAGGGGAATGAAATAGAGTGAAAGGGAATGAAATAGTGAGAAAGGGAATGAAATAGAGAAAGGGAATGAAATAGAGAAAGGGAATGAAATAGAGACAGTGAATGAAATAGAGAGAAAGTGAATGAAATAGAGAGAAAGCGAATGAAATAGGGATTGAAATAGAGAGAAAGGGATTGAAATAGAGAGAATGGAATTGAAATAGAGAGAAATAGGTTGAAATAGAGAGAAAGGGATTTGAAATAGAGAGAAAGGGAATGAATTAGAGAATAAGAGAGAAAGCGAGAGAATGAAATAGAGAGAAAGGGAATGAAGTAGAGAGAAAGGGAATGAAGTAGGGAGAAAGGGAATGAAGTAGAGAGAAAGGGAATGAAGTAGAGAGAAAGGGAATGAAATAGAAAGGGAATGAAATACAGAGAAAGGGAATGAAATACAGAGAAAGGGAATGAAATACAGAGAAAGGGTATGAAATAGAGAGAATGTGAGAGAGAATGAAATAGAGAGAAACAGAGAATGAAATAGAAAGGGAATGAAATAGAAAGTGAGAGAGAGAATGAAATAGAGAGAAAGATCATTAAATAGAGAATAAGAAAATTAAATAGAAAGAATGAAATAGAGAGAAAGGGATTGAAATAGAGAGAAAGGGATTGAAATAGAGTGAAAGGGACTGAAATACAGAGAAAGAGAATGAAATGGAGAGATAGAGAATGAAATAGAGAGAAAGGGAATGAAATAAAGAGAAAGGGAATGAAATGGAGAGAAAGAGAATGAAATAGAGAGAAAGGGAATGAAATAGAGAAAAAGGGAATGAAATAGAGAGGGAATGAAATACAGAGAAAGGGAATGAAATACAGAGAAAGGGAATGAAATACAGAGAAAGGGTATGAAATAAAGTGAATTTGAGAGAGAATGAAATAGAGAGAAACAGAGAATGAAATAGAAAGGGGATGAAATAGAGAGAAAGTGATAGAGAGAAAGATCATTAAATAGAGAATAACAAATTTAAATAGAGAGAAAGAATGAATTAGAGAGGGAATGAAATAGAGGAAAAGGGACTGAAATACAGAGAAAGAGAATGAAATGGAGAGATAGAGAATGAAATAGAGAGAAAGGGAATGAAATAAAGAGAAAGGGAATGAAATGGAGAGAAAGAGAATGCAATAGAGAGAAAGAGTGCAATAGAGAGAAAGAAAATGCAATAGAGAGAAAGAGAATGCAATAGAGAGAAAGAGAATGCAATAGAGAGAAAGAGAATGCAATAGAGAGTAAGAGAATGCAATAGAGAGAAAGAGAATGCAATAGAGAGAAAGAGAATGCAATAGAGAGAAAGAGAATGAAATAGAGAGAAAGAGAATGAAATAGAAAGTGAGATAGAGAATGAAATAGAGAGAAAGAGAATGCAATAGAGAGAAAGAATGAAATAGAAAGGGAATAAAATAAGAGTGAAAGGGAATGAAATAGAGTGAAAGAGAATGCAATGGAGAGATAGCGAATGAAATAGAGAGAAAGGGAATGAAATAGTGAGAAAATGAAATAGAGAGAAAGGGAATGAAATAGAGAGAAAGGGAATGAAATAGAGCGAAAGGGACTGAAATAGTGAGAAAGTGAGAGAGAATGAAATAGAGAGGAAGGGAATGAAATAGATAGAAAGAGAATGAATGGAAAAAGAGAGAATGAAATAGAAAGGGAATGAAATAGAGAGAAAGAGAATGAAATAGAGGGAATGAAATAGAGAGAAAGGGAATGAAATAGAGAGAAAGGGAATGAAATAGAGAGAAAGGGAATGAAATAGAAAGGGAATGAAATAGATAGAAATGGAATGAAATAGACCAAAAGGGAATGAAATAGAGAGAAAGGGAATGAAATAGAGAGAAAGGGAATGAAATAGAGAGAAATTGAGAGAGAGAAAGAAATAGAGAGAAATATAATTAAATAGAAAGAAAATTAAATAGAGAGAAAGAATGAAATAGAGAGATAGAGAATGAAATAGAGAGAAAGGGAATGAAATAAAGAGAAAGGGGATGAAATAGAGAGAAAGAGAATGCAATAGAAAGAAAGAGAATGCAATAGAGAGAGAGAGAATGCAATAGAGAGAAAGAGAATGCAATAGAGAGAAAGAGAATGCAATAGAGAGAAAGAATGCAATAGAGAGAAAGAGAAAGCAATAGAGAGAGAGAGAATGCAATAGAGAGAAAGAGAATGAAATAGAAAGTGAGAGAGAGAATGAAATAGAGAGAAAGAGAATGCAATAGAGAGAAAGCGAATGAAATAGAAATGGAATGAAATAGAAAGAGAATGAAATAGAGAGAAAGAGAATGAAATTGAGAGTAAGGGAATGAAATAGAGATAAAGGGAATGAAGTAGAGAGAAAGAGAATGAAATAGAGAGAAAGGGAATGAAATAGAGAGAAATAATTAAATAGAGAGAAAGGGAATGAAATAGAGAGGAAGTGAATGAAATAGAGAGAAAGGGAATGAAATAGAGAGAAAGGGAATGAAATAGAGAGAAAGTGAGAGAGAGAATGAAATAGAGAGAAAGATAATTAAATAGAGAGAAAGAATGAAATAGAGAGAAAGGGAATGAAATAGAGTGAAAGGGAATGAAATAGAGAGAAAGAGAATGAAATGGAGAGATAGAGAATGAAATAAAGAGAAAGGGAATGAAATAAAGAGAAAGGGAATGAAATGGAGAGAAAGTGAGAGAGAGAATGAAATAGAGAGAAAGATAATTAAATAGAGAGAAAGAATGAAATAGAGAGAAAGGGAATGAAATAGAGTGAAAGGGAATGAAATAGAGAGAAAGAGAATGAAATGGAGAGATAGAGAATGAAATAAAGAGAAAGGGAATGAAATAAAGAGAAAGGGAATGAAATGGAGAGAAAGTGAGAGAGAGAATGAAATAGAGAGACAGATAATTAAATAGAAGGAAAGAATGAAATAGAGAGAAAGGGAATGAAATAGAGTGAAAGGGAATGAAATAGAGAGAAAGAGAATGAAATGGAGAGATAGAGAATGAAATAAAGAGAAAGGGAATGAAATAAAGAGAAAGGGAATGAAATGGAGAGAAGGGAATGAAATAAAGAGAAAGAGAATGCAATAGAGAGAAACAGAATGCGATAGAGAGAAAGAGAATGCAATAGAGAGAAAGAGAATGAAATAGAGAGAAAGTGAATGAAATAGAAAGTGAGAAAGAGAATGAAATAGAGAGAAAGGGAATGAAATAGAGTGAAAGGGAATGAAATAGAGAGAAAGGGAACGAAATAGAGAAAAAGAGAATGAAATAGAAAGTGAGAAAGAGAATGAAATAGTGAGAAAGGGAATGAAAGAGAGAGAAAGAGAATGAAATAGAGAGAAAGGGAATGAAATAGAGAGAAAGGGAATGAAATAGAGAAAAAGAGAATGAAGTAGAGAGAAAGGGAATGAAATAGAGAGAAAGGGAAATGAAATAGAGAGAAACGAAATGAAATAGAAAGCAAATGAAATAGAGAGAAAGCGAATGAAATAGAGAGAAAGCGAATGAAATAGAGAGAAAGGGATTGAAATAGATAGAAAGGGATTGAAAAAGAGAGAAAGGGATTGAAATAGAGAGAATGGGATTGAAATAGTGAGAAAGGGATTGAAATAGAGAGAAAGGGAATGAAATAGAGAGAAAGGGAATGAAATGGAGAGAAAGGGAATGAAGTAGAGAGAAAGGGAATGAAGTAGAGAGAAAGAGAATGAAATAGAGAGAAAGAGAATGAAATAGAGAGAAAGAGAATGAAATAGTGAGAAAGAGAATGAAATGGAGACAGAGGGAATGAAATAGATAGAAAGTGAGAGAGAGAATGAAATAGAAAGAGAATGAAATAAAAAGAGTGAATGAAATAGAGAGAAAGACAATAAAATAGAGAGAACGGGAATGAAATAGAAAGAGAATGAAATAGAGAGAAAGGGAATCAAATAGAGATAAAGGGAATGAAATAGTGAAAGGGAATGAAATATAGCGAAAGGGAATGAAATAGAGAGAAATATAATTAAATAGAGAAAAAGAGAGAATGAAATAGAGAGAAAGGGAATGAAATAGAGAGAAAGAGAATGAAATGGAGAGATAGAGAACGAAATAGAGAGAAAGGGAATGAAATAGAGAGAAAGGGAATGAAATAGAGAGAAAGAGAATGAAATGGAGAGATAGAGAACGAAATAGAGAGAAAGGAAATGAAATAGAGAGAAAGGGAATGACATAGAGAGAAAGGAAATGAAATAGAGAGAAAGGGATTGACGTAAAGAGAAAGGGAATTAAAATGGAGAGAAAGAATGAGATAGAGAGAAAGTGAGAGAATGAGATAGAGAGAAAGTGAGAGAGTGAGATAGAGAGAAAGTGAGAGAGTGAAGTAGAGAGAAAGGGAATGAAGTAGAGAGAAAGGGAATGAAGTAGAGAGAAAGGGAATGAAGTAGAGAGAAAGGGAATGAAATAGAGAGAAAGAGAATGAAATTGATAGAAAGGGAATGAAATAGAGCGAAATAATTAAATAGAGAGAAAGAGAATGAAATAGAGAGGAAGTGAATGAAATAGAGAGAAAGGGAATGAAATAGAGAGAAAGGGAATGAAATAGAGAGAAAGTGAGAGAGAGAATGAAATAGAGAGAAAGATAATTAAATAGAGAGAAAGAATGAAATAGAGAGAAAGGGAATGAAATAGACAGTGAGAGAGAGAATGAAATAGAGAGAAAGGGAATGAAATAGAGTGAAAGGGAATGAAATAGTGAGAAAGGGAATGAAAGAGAGAGAAAGAGAATGAAATAGAGAGAAAGGGAATGAAATAGAGAGAAAGGAATGAAATAGAGAGAGAGGGAATGAAATAGAGAGAAAGCGACTGAAATAGAGAGAAAGCGAATGAAATAGAGAAAGGGGATGAAATAGAGAGAAAAGGGATGAAATAGGGAGAAAGGGAATGAAATAGAGAGAAAGGGAACGATATAGAGAGAAAGGGAACGAAATAGAGAGAAAGGGAATGAAATAGAGAGAAAGGGAATGAAATAGAGAGAAAGAGAGAAAATGAAATAGAAAGGGAATGAAATAGAAAGAGAATGAAATAGAGAGAAAGAGAGAATGAAATAGAGAGAAAGAGAATGAAATAGAGAGAAAGAATGAAATAAAGAGAAAGGGAATGAAATAGAGAGAAAGGGAATGAAAAAGAGAGAAAGGGAATGAAAGAGAAAGGAAATGAAATAGGGAGAAAGAGAATGAAATAGAGAGATAGAGAATGAAATAGAAAGGGAATGAAATAGAGAGAAAGGGAATGAAATAGAGAGAAAGGGAATGAAATAGAGAGAAAGGGAATGAAATATAGAGAAAGGGAATGAAATGTAGAGATCGAGGATGCAATAGATAGAAAGAGAATTCAATAGAGAGAAAGAGAATGCAATAGAGAGAAAGAGAATAAAATAGAGAGAAAGAGAATGCAATAGAAAGAAAGAGAGAGAGAGAGAATGAAATAGAATGGAATAGAGAGAAAGAGAATGGAATAGAGAGAAAGAGAATGGAATAGAGAGAAAGGGAATTAAATAGAGAGAAAGGGAATGAAATAGAAAGAGAATGAGATTGAGAGAAAGGGAATGAAATAGAGATAAAGGGAATGAAATAGAGAGAAAGGGAATGAAATAGAGAGAAAGGGAATGAAATAGTGAGAAATAATTAAATAGAGAGAAAGAGAGAATGAAATGGAGAGGAAGTGAATGAAATAGAGAGAAAGGGGATGAAATAGAGAGAAAGAGAATGAAATAATGTGTGATGGAGCTGTGTATTTATATTTACACATAGATATATTAGTGTGTGATGGAGCTGCGTATTTATATATAAACATAGATATATTAGAGTGTAATGGAGCTCTGTATTTATATATAAACATAGATATATTAGTGTCTGATGGAGCTGTGTATTTATATATACACACAGATATATTAGTGTGTGTTGGAGCTGTGTATTTATATATACACACAGATATATTAGTGTGTGATGGAGCTGTGTATCAGTATATACACATAGATATATTAGTGTGTGATGGAGCTGCGTATTTATATATAAACATAGATATATTAGAGTGTAATGGAGCTCTGTATTTATATATAAACATAGATATATTAGTGTCTGATGGAGCTGTGTATTTATATATACACACAGATATATTAGTGTGTGTTGGAGCTGTGTATTTATATATACACACAGATATATTAGTGTGTAATGGAGCTGAGTATATATACACATAGATATATTTGTGTGTGATGGAGCTGTGTATTTATATATAAACATAGATATATTAGTGTGTGTTGGAGCTGTGTATTTATATATACACATAGATATATTAGTGTGTAATGTAATTTGCACATCCCAATCAAGGGAGGGCGCTGTTGCTTCGGCTCTCCAGTGGAATTGGTGTGAGCTGCAGTTCCACCTCCCGGCCGCCGGCGACAGCAGAGGGAGCTGATGCCGTCACTGAACTGCATCGGCGCAGGCGCAGCGCGAGAGGCAGGTTGGGAAGTGGCGCGGGGGACGGATTAGAGGGTGGGACCCGGCGGGTGGGAACGAATTTACATGAAGGCGGAACAAAAAATCCAGGAGGAAATAGAGAGAAAGAGAATGAAATAGAGAGAAAGAGAATGAAATAAAGAGAATGGGAATAAATTAGAGAGAAAGAGAGAGAGAGAGAGAATGAAATAGAGAGAGAGAATGAAATAGAGAGAATGAAATAGAGAGAATGAAATAGAGAGAATGAAATAGAGAGAGAGAGAATGAAATAGAGAGAGAGAATGAAATAGAGAGAGAGAATGAAATAGGGAGAGAGAATGAAATAGGGAGAGAGAATGAAATAGGGAGAATGAAATAGGGAGAGAGAATGAAATAGAGAGAGAGAATGAAATAGGGAGAGAGAATGAAATAGGGAGAATGAAATAGAGAGAGAGAATGAAATAGGGAGAGAGAATGAAATAGAGAGAGAGAATGAAATAGGGAGAGAGAATGAAATAGGGAGAGAGAATGAAATAGAGAGAGAGAATGAAATAGGGAGAGAGAATGAAATAGGGAGAATGAAATAGAGAGAGAGAATGAAATAGGGAGAGAGAATGAAATAGAGAGAGAATGAAATAGAGAGAGAGAATGAAATAGGGAGAGAATGAAATAGGGAGACAGAATTAAATAGAGAGAATCGGAATTAAATAGAGAGAATCGGAATTAAATAGAGAGAATGGGAATTAAATAGAGAGAATGGGAATTAATTAGAGAGAATGGGAATTAATTAGAGAGAATGGGAATTAAATAGAGAGAGAGGATGAAATAGACAGAAAGAGAGAGAGAATGAAATAGTGAAAGAGAATGAAATAGAGAGAGAATGAAATAGAGAGAGAGAGAATGAAATAGAGAGAAAGAATGAAATAGAGAGAATGAAATAGGAAGAGAATTAAATAGAGAGAAAGGAGAGAGAGAAAGGGAATTAAATACAGCAAGAGAGAATATTAACTACAGAGAGAGAGAATATTAAATAGAGGGAGAGAATATTAAATAAAGGGAGAGAGAATATTAAATAGAGGGAGAGAATATTAAATAGAGGGAGAGAATATTAAATAGAGGGAGAGAATATTAAATAGAGGGAGAGAATATTAAATAGAGGGAGAGAATATTAAATAGAGGGAGAGAGAATATTAAATAGAGGGAGAGAATATTAAATAGAGGGAGAGAATATTAAATAGAGGGAGAGAATATTAAATAGAGGGAGAGAGAATATTAAATAGAGGGAGAGAGAATATTAACTACAGAGAGAGAATATTAACTACAGAGAGAGAATATTAACTACAGAGAGAGAGAATATTAAATAGAGGGAGAGAATATTAAATAAAGGGAGAGAGAATATTAAATAGAGGGAGAGAATATTAAATAGAGGGAGAGAATATTAAATAGAGGGAGAGAATATTAAATAGAGGGAGAGAATATTAAATAGAGGGAGAGAATATTAAATAGAGGGAGTGAATATTAAATAATGAGAGTATTAAATAGAGGGAGAGAGAATATTAAATAGAGGGAGAGAGAATATTAACTATAGAGAGAATATTAACTACAGAGAGAATATTAACTACAGAGAGAGAATATTAACTACAGAGAGAGAATATTAACTACAGAGAGAGAATATTAACTACAGAGAGAGAATATTAACTACAGAGAGAATATTAAACATGAGGTGAGAGAATTATAAACACGGGGAGAGAGGGAGAGAATATTAAATAGTGAGAGAGAATATTAAATCGAGGGGGAGAGAATATTAAATCGAGGGGGAGAGAATATTAAATCGAGGGAGAGAGAATATTAAATCGAGGGAGAGAGAATATTAAATCGAGGGAGAGAGAATATTAAATCGAGGGAGAGAGAATATTAAATAGAGGGAGAGAGAATATTAATAGAGGGAGAGAGAATATTAACTACAGAGAGAATATTAAATAGAAGGAGAGAGAATATTAAATAGAGGGAGAGAGAATATTAATAGAGGGAGAGAGAATATTAATAGAGGGAGAGAGAATATTAATAGAGGGACAGAACATTAAATAGAGGGAGAGAGAACATTAAATAGAGGGAGAGAGAATATTAAATAGAGGGAGAGAGAATATTAAATAGAGAGAAAGAGAATATTAAATAGAGAGAGAATATTAAATAGAGGGAGAGAGAATATTAAATAGAGGGAGAGAATGTTAAACATGGGATGAGAGAGAATGTTAAAGATGGGAAGAGAGAGAATATTAAACATGGGAAGAGAGAGAATGTTAAAGATGGGGAGAAAGAGAGAGAATTAAAAACGGGGAGAGAGAATTAAATAGAGAGAATATTAAACAGGACGAGGGAGAGAGAAAGGATTAAACACGGGGAGAGAGAGAAAAGATAAAACACGGGGAGAGAAAGGATTAAACAGGGTGAGAGAGAAAGGATTAAACAGGGTGAGAGAGAAAGGATTAAACAGGGTGAGAGAGAAAGGATTAAACAGGGAGAGAGAAAGGATTAAACAGGGAGAGAGAGAAAGGATTAAACAGGGTGAGAGAGAAAGGATTAAACAGGGTGAGAGAGAAAGGATTAAACAGGGTGAGAGAGAAAGGATTAAACAGGGTGAGAGAGAAAGGATTAAACAGGGAGAGAGAGAAAGGATTAAACTGGGTGAGAGAGAGAAAGGATGAAACAGGGTGAGAGAGAGAAAGGGTTAAACAGGGTGAGAGAGAAAGGATTAAACAGGGTGAGAGAGAAAGGATTAAACAGGGTGAGAGAGAGAAAGGATTAAACAGGGTGAGAGAGAGAAAGGATTAAACAGGGTGAGAGAGAAAGGATTAAACAGGGTGAGAGAGAAAGGATTAAACAGGGAGAGAGAAAGGATTAAACAGGGAGAGAGAGAAAGGATTAAACAGGGAGAGAGAGAAAGGATTAAACAGGGAGAGAGAGAAAGGATTAAACAGGGTGAGAGAGAGAAAGGATTAAACAGGGAGAGAGAGAAAGGATTAAACAGGGAGAGAGAGAAAGGATTAAACAGGGTGAGAGAGAGAAAGGATTAAACAGGGAGAGAGAGAAAGGATTAAACAGGGAGAGAGAGAAAGGATTAAACAGGGAGAGAGAGAAAGGATTAAACAGGGAGAGAGAGAAAGGATTAAACAGGGTGAGAGAGAGAAAGGATTAAACAGGGAGAGAGAGAAAGGATTAAACAGGGAGAGAGAGAAAGGATTAAACAGGGAGAGAGAGAAAGGATTAAACAGGGAGAGAGAGAAAGGATTAGACAGGGAGAGAGAGAAGGGATTAAATACAGGGGGTGAGAGAGACGATTAAATACAGGGGGATAGAGAGAAAGGATTAAATAGAGGGGGAGAGAGAAAGGATTAAACAATGGGAGAGAGAAAAAGGATTAAACAGGGAGAGAGAGAAGGGATTAAATACAGGGGGTGAGAGAGGATTAAATACAGGGGGTGAGAGAGGATTAAATACAGGGGGAGAGAGAGAGGATTAAATACAGGGAAAGAGAAAGGATTAAATACAGGGGGAGAGAGAGGATTAAATACAGGGGGAGAGAGAGGATTAAATACAGGGGGAGAGAGAGGATTAGATACAGAGGGAGAGAGAGGATTAAATACAGGGGGAGAGAGAGGATGAAATACAGGGGGAGAGAGAGGATTAAATACAGGGGGAGAGTGAGGATTAAATACAGGGGGAGAGAGAGGATTAAATACAGGGGGAGAGAGAGGATTAAATACAGGGGGAGAGAGAGGATGAAATACAGGGGGAGAGAGAGGATTAAATACAGGGGAGAGAGAGGATTAAATACAGGGGGGGAGAGAGGATTA
The DNA here is from genome assembly GCF_964194155.1 of Cetorhinus maximus. Classification (NCBI taxonomy): domain Eukaryota; kingdom Metazoa; phylum Chordata; class Chondrichthyes; order Lamniformes; family Cetorhinidae; genus Cetorhinus; species Cetorhinus maximus. The sequence goes on along the minus strand of NW_027597744.1, from coordinate 7,244 downwards.
AATACAGGGGGGGAGAGAGGATTAAGTACAGGGGGAGAGAGGATTAAATACAGGGGGATAGAGAGAGGATTAAATACAGGGGAGAGAGAGGATTAAATACAGGGGGAGAGAGAGGATTAAATACAGGGGGAGAGAGGAGGATTAAATACAGGGGGAGAGAGAGGATGAAATACAGGGGGAGAGAGGATTAAATACAGGGGGAGAGAGAGGATGAAATACAGGGGGAGAGAGAAAGGATTAAATACAGGGGGAGAGAGAAAGGATTAAATACAGGGGGAGAGAGAAAGGATTAAATACAGGGGGAGAGAGAAAGGATTAAATACAGGGGGAGAGAGAGGATTAAATACAGGGAGCGAGAGAAAGGATTAAATACAGGGGGAGAGAGAGTGGATTAAATACAGGGGGCGAGAGAAAGGATTAAATACAGGGGGAGACAGAGAGGATTAAATACAGGGGGAGAGAGAGGATTAAATACAGGGGGAGAGAGAAAGGATTAAATACAGGGGGAGAGAGAGAGGATTAAATACAGGGGGAGAGAGAGAGGATTAAATACAGGGGGAAAGAGAGGATTAAATACAGAGGGATAGAGAGAGGATTAAATACAGAGGGATAGAGAGAGGATTAAATACAGGGGGAGAGAGAAAGGATTAAATACAGGGGTAGAGAGAGGGGATTAAATACAGGGGGAGAGAGAGGGTTAAATACAGGGAGAGAGAGGGGATGAAATACAGGGAGAGAGGATTAAATACAGGGGGAGAGAGGGGATTAAATACAGGGGGAGAGAGGGGATTAAATACAGGGGGTGAGAGAAAGGATTAAATACAGGGGGAGAGAGAGGATTAAATACAGGGGAGAGAGAAAGGATTAAATACAGGGGTAGAGAGAGGATTAAATACAGGGGAGAGAGAAAGGATTAAATACGGGGGTAGAGAGAGGGGATTAAATACAGGGGGAGAGAGAGGATTAAATACAGGGAGAGAGAGGGGATGAAATACAAGGGGAGAGAGAGGATTAAATACAGGAGGTGAGAGAGGATTAAATACAGGGGGAGAGAGAAAGGATTAAATACAGGGGGAGAGAGAAAGGATTAAATACAGGGGTAGAGAGAGGATTAAATACAGGAGGTGAGAGAGGATTAAATACAGGGGGAGAGAGAAAGGATTAAATACAGGGGGAGAGAGAGAGGATTAAATACAGGGAGAGAGAGGATTAAATACAGGGGGAGAGAGAGGATTAAATACAGGGGGAGAGAGAGGATTAAATACAGGGGGAGAGAGAGGATTAAATACAGGGGGAGAGAGAGGATGAAATACAGGGGGAGAGAGAGGATTAAATACGGGGGGAGAGAGGATTAAATACAGGGGGACAGTGAGGATTAAATACAGGGGGAGAGAGAGGATTAAATACAGGGGGAGAGAGAGGATTAAATACAGGGGGAGAGAGAGGATTAAATACAGGGGGAGAGAGAGGATGAAATACAGGGGGAGAGAGAGGATTAAATACAGGGGAGAGAGGATTAAATACAGGGGGGGAGAGAGGATTAAATACAGGGGGAGAGAGGGGATTAAATACAGGGGGATAGAGAGGATTAAATACAGGGGGAGAGAGAGGATTAAATACAGGGGGAGAGAGAGGATTAAATACAGGGGAAGGGAGAAAGGATTAATTACAGGGGGAGAGAGAAAGGATTAATTACAGGGGGAGAGAGAAAGGATTAAATACAGGAGGAGAGAGAAAAGATTAAATACAGGGGGAGAGAGAAAGGATTAAATACAGGGGGAGAGAGAAAGGATTAAATGCAGGGGGTGAGGGAGTGGATTATGTACAGTTGGTTTGGGAGGGGATTATGTACATCGGGTGACGGAGGGGGTTATACACACTGGGTGTGGGAGTGGATTATGTACAGGGCGTGAGGGAGTGGATTATGTACAGGGTGGTGAGGGAGTGGATTATGTACAGGGGGGTGAGGGAGGGGATTATGTACAGGGTGCAGGGGAGTGGATTATGTACAGGGGGGTGAGGGAGTGGATTATGTACAGGGTGCAGGGGAGTGGATTATGTACAGGGGGGCGAGGGAGTGGATTATGTACGGGGGGTGAGGGAGTGGATTATGTACAGGGGGTGAGGGAGAGGATTATGTACAGGGGGGTGAGGGAGTGGATTATGTACAGGGGGGTGAGGGAGAGGATTATGTACAGGGGGGTGAGGGAGTGGATTATGTACAGGGGGGTGAGGGAGGGGATTATGTACAGGGGGGTGAGGGAGGGGATTATGTACAGGGGGTGAGGGAGAGGATTATGTACAGGGGGGTGAGGGAGTGGATTATGTACAGGGGGGTGAGGGAGGGGATTATGTACAGGGGGCTGAGGGAGTGGATTAAGTACAGGGGGGTGAGGGAGGGGATTATGTACAGGGGGTGAGGGAGAGGATTATGTACAGGGGGTGAGGGAGAGGATTATGTACAGGGGGGTGAGGGAGTGGATTATGTACAGGGGGGTGAGGGAGGGGATTATGTACAGGGGGGTGAGGGAGGGGATTATGTACAGGGGGTGAGGGAGTGGATTATGTAGAGGGGGGTGAGGGAGGGGATTATGTAGAGTGGGGTGAGGGAGGGGATTATGTACAGGGGGTGAGGGAGTGGATTATGTACAGGGGGGTGAGGGAGAGGATTATGTACAGGGGGCGTGAGGGAGGGGATTATGTACAGGGGGTGAGGGAGTGGATTATGTAGAGGGGGGTGAGGGAGGGGATTATGTAGAGTGGGGTGAGGGAGGGGATTATGTACAGGGGGTGAGGGAGTGGATTATGTACAGGGGGGTGAGGGAGAGGATTATGTACAGGGGGTGTGAGGGAGGGGATTATGTACAGGGGGTGAGGGAGTGGATTATGTACAGGGGGGTGAGAGAGAGGATTATGTACAGGGAGTGAGGGAGGGGATTATGTACAGGGGGGTGAGGAAGTGGATTATGTAGAGGGGGGTGAGGGAGAGGATTATGTACAGGGGTTGTTGGTGGAGATTATGCGCAGCGGATGTTGGGGGAGACAGTGAGTGTTATGATCACACCCCAGAGTCCCTGTCAGCCCAATCAGCTTGCTGCAGTACTACAAGTTTGTCTCGGCTCATGTTACAGAAGCAGCGCGACACTAGTTTCCTATCCACTTGGCTGTACGCTACAAACTGGGAGGCTCACTGCCCAAGGCAGAGTGTGTGAGAGAGAGAGAGAGTGAGAGCACAACAGACGTTACTACAGACTGGATTCCCCCCATTGTCACGTCCTCTGCAGGTAATGCTGCTTATTTCCGTTTCCAGTTGCAGTCAGCGCTTTTATAATTCATCCACTGTTTTACAACGTGGTTGTGTGGAATATTTGCTCTCTGTCCCTCGTGGCGTGTGTCTTATCTCTATCGCTCACCTTTTCTCTCTCTCCCTCTCCCTCCTCCCTGTCTATCTCTCTCTCTCTCTCCCTCCCTGTCCCCCTTTTCTCTCTCTCTCTCCCTGTCACCTTCTCTCTCTCCCTCTGTGCCTCTCTCTGTTCCTCTCCCTCTATCTATGCCCCTCTCCCTGTCCCTCTCTCTCTCTCTCTCTCTGTCCTGTCCCTGTCTATGGCTCTTTCTCTGTCCCTCTCCTCTCTGACTGTGTCTCTCTCTACCACCTTCAGTAACATCTGGCTGGCATTTACACAGATGCACAGGCCAGTGCTTTATTCATACTCTATAAACTCAGATAATCTCACCCAGTGTGCTACTGACTCACCGCTTGCACACACCCAAAGTCCAGGACACAGTCGGGGACGCCCCAGAGATAAGGGGAAATCAGCCAGGGTTCCTGCTCTTGATCACTGTCCTGTGATCCCTGGGTTAGAGAGAGAGAGAGAGAGAGGGGAAATCAGCCAGGGTTCCTGCTCCTGATCACTGTCCAGTGATCCCTGGGTTAGAGAGAGAGAGAGAGGGGAAATCAGCCAGGGTTCCTGCTCCTGATCACTGTCCAGTGATCCCTGGGTTAGCGAGAGAGAGAGAGAGAGAGGGGAAATCAGCCAGGGTTCCTGCTCCTGATCACTGTCCAGTGATCCCTGGGTGAGACAGAGAGAGGGGAAATCAGCCAGGGTTCCTGCTCCTGATCACTGTCCTGTGATCCCTGGGTTAGAGAGAGAGAGAGAGAGGGGAAATCGGCCAGGGTTCCTGCTCCTGATCACTGTCCAGTGATCCCTGGGTTAGAGAGAGAGGGGAAATCAGCCAGGGTTCCTGCTCCTGATCACTGTCCAGTGATCCCGGGGTTAGAGAGAGAGAGGGGAAATCAGCCAGGGTTCCTGCTCCTGATCACTGTCCAGTGATCCCTGGGTTAGAGAGAGAGGGGAAATCAGCCAGGGTTCCTGCTCCTGATCACTGTCCAGTGATCCCGGGGTTAGAGAGAGAGAGGGGAAATCAGCCAGGGTTCCTGCTCCTGATCACTGTCCGTAGGGTTGGAGAGAGGATCAGTACTGAGGGAGTGCCGCACTATCACCGGGTCAGTACTGAGGGAGTGCTGCACTGTCGGCGGGTCAGTACTGAGGGAGTGCCGCACTGTCGGAGGGTCAGTACTGAGGGAGTGCTGAACTGTCGGCGGGTCAGTACTGAGGGAGTGCTGCACTGTCGGAGGGTCAGTACTGAGGGAGTGCCGCACTATCGGCGGGTCAGTACTGAGGGAGTGCTGCACTGTCGGAGGGTCAGTACTGAGGGAGTGCCGCACTATCGGCGGGTCAGTACTGAGGGAGTGCCGCACTGTCGGAGGGTCAGTACTGAGGGAGTGCTGCACTGTCGTAAATGCTGTGTTTTGATTAGATACTGAACCAAGGTCCCAACTGCCCTTACAGGCAGACTCGAAGAACCCCGTGGCCACCATGTGTCCTTGGGCCTATCATTTTCCATCAATAAATGGCATTAAAAGAACAGAGGATGAAGGTTATTTATCTCATTACTACGTGTGGGAACTTACTGTGTGTGTATGCAGACCGCTACAACAGTGATTACACTTCTCAAAAAAGCGTTAGTGCTTCACTGACTGTCTGCTCCCAGCTCTCGCAATCTCGGCCTTTCTCTTTCTGCCTGTCTCTGCCCCACCTCTCTCTCTTCACCCCTCTCTCTCTTTGTCCCTCTCTCTCTTTACAACTCTCACACTCTCCGCCTCTCTCTCGCTATCTACACCTCTGTCTCTCTCCTGTGTCTCTTTGACCTGTCTCTCTCTCTCTCTTCTCTCACACACCCTGCCTCTCTCTCTCTCTCTCTCTCGCTGTCTCCATCTCTCTCTCACTACCTCCCTGTCTCTCTCCTGTGTCTCTTTGAGCTGTCACCCACTGTCTGTCTCTCTCTCTCTTTACATCTCTCACACACTCTGCCCCTCCCTCTCTCACTGTCTCCATCACTGTCTCTCTCGGTACCTCCCTGTCTCTCTCCTGTGTCTCTATGACCTGTCACCCACTGTCTCACTCTCTCTCTACATCTCTCTCACACTCTGCCCTCTCTCTCTCTCTCGCTGTCTCCATCTCTATCGCTACATCTCTGTCTCGCTCCTGTGTCTCTTTGACCTGTCTCTGTCTCTCTCTCTCTTTACATCTCTCACACACTCTGCACCTCTCTCTCTCGCTGTCTCCATCTCTATCTCTCTCGCTACCTCCCTGTCTCTCTCCTGTGCCTCTGTGACCTTGTCACCCAGTCTCACACTCTCTCTCTCTCTCTTTACATCTCTCTCACACTCTGCCCCTCTCTCTTTCGCTGTCTCCATCTCTGTCTCTCTCGCTACCTCCCTGTCTCTCTCCTGTCTCTTTGACCTGTCTCTGTCTCTCTCTCTTTACATCTCTCACACACTCTGCCCCTCTCTCTCTCTCTCTTACTGTCTCCATCTCTATCTCTCTCACTACCTCCCCGTCTCTCTCCTGTGCCTCTATGACCTTGTCACCCAGCCTCACACTCTCTCTCTCTCTCTTTACATCTCTCACACACTCTGCCCCTCGCTCTCTCGCTGTCTCCATCTCTGTCTCTCTCGCTACCTCCCCGTCTCTCTCCTGTGCCTCTATGACCTTGTTACCCAGTCTCACACTCTCTCTCTCTCTTTACATCTCTCACACACTCTGCCCCTCTCTCTCTCGCTGTCTCCATCTCTGTCTCTCTCGCTACCTCCCCGTCTCTCTCCTGTGCCTCTATGACCTTGTTACCCAGTCTCACACTCTCTCTCTCTCTTTACATCTCTCACACACTCTGCCCCTCTCTCTCTCGCTGTCTCCATCTCTGTCTCTCTCGCTACCTCCCCGTCTCTCTCCTGTGCCTCCATGACCTTGTCAGCCGCTGTCTCTCACACTCTGTTCACAATGCGGGCACCATGGAGATGCCTTCCTTGTTTGGATCATTGCTTGGACGGTGCTGAGGGACTGACTGACCCAGAATTTGGGTTTCCCAGGCTGTCAAGGCCTGAATGCAGCCCAGGGTTTGTGCAGTGCCTTGCCTGCCAAATCGCCTGCAGTCTGGCAGTTTGGGAGTTCTCTGTCCAGGCCGCCACAGAGAGCTGATTGTTCTGGAGTTGGCCTGGCCCTGCGCCCTGCGCTATGTGTGGTTTTGCCGCTGGGTGTTAATTGGGTTATGTTGTTAGGACATCACTTAAGATGCAGAGGGTGGTGTCAGGGATGGGAACTTTGCTCAGTGCATCATCCATCTCTCATCCCACCGTTACCCCCTGCCCCGTCTCCGATCGCCCATTCACCCCCTCACACTGCGACCACATTAACCCCCCCACCCCCAGTGTCCTCACCCGCTTCCCCTCCCTCAGTTGCCCATCACCCCCACTGTCTCCACCCCTCCATTCTCCCCCTCCCACTCTCCACCCCCCAACTCTCCACCCCCCACACTCCCCCCACCCACTCTCCACCCCCCCACTCTCTCCCCCCGCTCTCTCCCCCCCATCTCTCTCCCTCCCCGTTCTCTCCCCCCTTCCCCCTCGCTCTTTCTCTCTCTCCCCATCACTCGCTCTCTCTCTCTCTCTCCCCGTCTCTCTCTCTCTCTCCCCGTCTCACTCTCTCTCTCCCCGTCTCTCTCTCTCTCTCTCCCCCGTCTCACTCACTCTCTCTCCCCGTCTCTCTCTCTCTCTCCCCCGTCTCACTCTCTCTCTCTCCCCGTCTCGCTCTCTCTCCCCGTCTCTCTCTCTCCCCCATCTCTCTCTCTCTCCCCATCTCTCTCTCCCCGTCTCTCTCGCTCTCTCTCCCCCGTCTCTCTCTCTC